>NW_019384338.1:65044-96722 GCF_000671375.1 Centruroides sculpturatus | reverse complement strand
AATAATTAATAGCCACTCCAATCGATGTTTATTTGTTTTAAAACGCATGCGCACCAATTTTAAATGTTTAATTCTAAAAATTTAAATTTAAAATCTTTTTTGTATGTTCAAAAACGGCTAGTATCGTTAATGTTTTAAATTTAAATGTATGGTTCGAATTCTTTATTCGAATTTAATTTTACCTGAAGACGACGTGCTTATTTACGTCGAAAGCGCTCGTAAATTAAAATAATTTCAAGTATATTTAACGCCTCATAGACTGACGTTCTTGGAAGAAGAAGTTTTGATTGACATAAGTTGGCGTGACATCCAACCCGTGAACTTAATACACCTAACAATATAATATTTGTTTGTAGAAAAGGGCTGGCAGAATTACAATTTAATAAAAAATAAAACACATCTGGATATGAGTCATTTTTGAATTTTCCTACTTTTTATTATTTTAATTATTACAAAATAATAATGATGTATGCTAGTACAAAAATAATCACTTTTATTAAAAGTGATATATGTTTATTAGGAATAAACATAATACACTTTTAATAAAAAGTTTATTCTTAGTAAATTAACATTATCAAAGTGAGTTTTTCAATTATTTAATTATTAAAAAAATAATGTTATTTTTCTAGAAAGCAAGTATCCTTAATTCATTAAGTGTACTTCCTAGGATATTCAGTCCTTCATCCTCAGAATCCCAAAATAGTCAAAAAATTCAGTTAATCTTTAAATCACTGAAAATTACTTATTTTTAGATTATATATTGTAGAAGCTTAATTAAATTATACATTCTAAAATATTTATTGTGTGACTTTGTTTTTAAACACTAACTTCTTTTAGATTTTTAGTGCTTTTTAGATTTAAATGTTCACATTTATGCTTCAAAATCATTTCATTCTTTTTTTGTATTTAACAGTTTTAAATATAGCAAAGGATAAAATGAAGCATAGATGTGGACATTTCTTTTTTTGTACTATTTAATTTTTGTAGTCCATACAAATATTCTGGTTTTGTTTATAACAACAATGCTGTTGTATCTTATTTAATTGTTTTTTTTTTTTGGAGTGGATTTAGCTACAACAAGCATTATCTGTCATCTATCATTATCTTATATAGTCCTTAATTCTTTAGTTTAGTTTTTCATCATGCTATCATTTATTATTTTGTTTGTTCACTGTAAGTGTAGTTTCTGCATTCTTAAGTTGTCTTTTTTTGTTCTTACCATTTTTAAGTAATTTCAGTCATTTTTTTTTTTTTTTTGCAGTGACCTTTCATTCGATAACTGATCTTTTTATTTAAATTGTAAGTCAATTTCAGAAAATGTTTTCTATTATTATTGATATAGGTCTTATTGTATCCATATTTATTAGTAATGTTCTGGATATCTTGGTTTTGGCTTGGAAAGCTTTATTTTATATTATCATGCCTTGCCTGAATAAAATCCTCAACAATGATATATATATATATAGTACGAGGTCTGTTCAAAAAGTATCGGACTTTTATTTTTTCCGCGTAAACCAATGATGCGGGAGGCCTCTTTCAGTGGAGTTGTGGAGGGGACAGTCATGCACAGCTTTGAATTTTTTCCCGCTTGCAGGAAGCTTTAGTCGTTGGCAGTCGGCCTATGAGTGAGGACATGTAGCAAGTTCTCGTCGGATTCCACTAAGTTGGAAAATGACTGAACAATGTGAGCAGCGATATTACATCAAATTTTGCCAAAAACCTTGGCGATACCTAAGCGTAAACCATTCGCGAGATTCAGTAGACTTTCGGGAACGATCCTCGAGGCCAAAAAAAGCGCGGCAGGTCCGCAGCAATATCAAAGTCATGTTGACAGTTTTTTCAACTCTCGTGGGGTGGTGTATCGTGAGTACGCACCACGAGGCCAAACCATTGCAAAGGAGTACTACCAGGAGGTCCTTCGTCGTCTTTCCGATGATGTGCGACGCAAACGACCGGATCTGTGGTCAATCAAAATTTGGCAGCTCCATCGTGATAACGCATCCGCCCATTCTGTGCATCTGATTTGGGCTTTCATCGCCAAACACAACACTCCTGTTGTTCGTCATGCTCTGTACTCTCCCCATATGACTCCGTGTGACTTTTGGCTATATCCCAAGCTGAAAATGCCACTAAAAGGAACCCGATTTTAGTCGAGTGAAGACATCGTGCAGAATGCAATGGACCGGCTGATGGCCATTCCAAAAGATTCGTTCCAGCAGGGTTTCCAGCAATGGCAGGAACACTGGGAAAAGTGTATACACTGCCAAGGAGACTACTTTGAAGGGGATTAGGGTTTTGTACCTCAAAATCAATAAATGTATTTTTGCCGACCAAAGGTCCGATACTTTTCGAACAGACCTCGTATGTATTGATGTATTGTATAAAAATGCAAGCTAATAACTGGATTACTTTATATTGCAGTTGTAAATATGCTAATCACTGATCATAGGATAAGAAATTCTATCAGTCATTTAGTTTTCTATTAACCATTTAATTTAATTTTGTTAGATTAGAGAAGAATCTTTTGGATCTTATTTATAGGATATAGTAGAACAAGCCTTTATTGTAGAGCTGCCTCTTTGAAAATGAGAATCTTTTCTTTATCAGTAAAGTGATCATTTTATCATTTCTATCTCTATTCTTTTACTTTCATTCATTTTTCTTAGTGCTAAAATCAAAAGCTTTTTGGTGTATTTGATAGATTTTATAATGTCTCTTTCCAGTTTCCATCATATTGGTTGTTACTCATGTGATGAAAACTGGAAAGAGACATTTTCAATGATAGTAATTGTGTTGTGACTTCAAATTTTGGAAAAATTTCAAAAAGATTTTGTGCTGCTTTCAAATACCTCTGTAACAGTTTGATTCATCAAATAAATTGTGATTTATATTTGTGTTATGTCTAGTTCAAACAATTGATTTTTAGAAGAAAAAAACATCTATAGACCTTAAATATTTCTAGCAAAAATTCTTCTGTTAGTCATTGAATATTGGAAAAGTAAGTCTAGTCTTATAAAGAAGAATATATCTTTAATTCTCAGAGTTCTTTAGAATCACTTATCTACATGTTTTGGTCTAGAATTTAATATAAAATTTATTTGCATTGATATTGGAATTTAAGAAATGTTGAAGGACTTTGACTATTTATTTTAACACTAAATGGCAAGAACAGTTACTACAGAGATCATGCATTTAAAAAATTATAATTATTATTCATAATTAAACTAATGTAACTTCCTCCATTTTCACAATTTGTTTTGATACATAATAATAAGTTTATTGATTTAGCAAATTGCTTTTACAAGGGGGTAAATAAAAAATGTTATTACAAAAGTTTTAGTGAGTGTACAAAAAACTTATATAGTTTATATAATGTGGTCATACTGGAAGATTCTTCTAATAAATTGGTATAATTATAATCAATCCCAAAAATATTTGATTTTGAACAAGTGATTTACTATCATCACCGCCATCATTTTACGAAACAAACATTTAGCATTATTTGATATGTTAATTCTTTTGCCATTTAGAGTAATTGTATATTTATTTAGACGAAACATAATTGTAGTGAATGATAAATTTTCTGCTCTTTCAATATATCTTAAACATCCTAAATGATATGTAATTAGATAAAATGTATGGATAAATTTAATTGCATTAGTGTTACAGGGAAGCTGATTAAATTGATAAATTCTAGAACTTAATACATTTTAAAGTACTGCTTTTAATTTCGTAGTTATAAGTTATTTTTGATAAATTTTTAATTAAATTCATTTCATTAACTTGATTAGATGTTTATAAAAATTAAAATTAGTCTATTGAATTTATTTTGATCTTGTTGAAAATAAATGAATCAACTGGCAACATTTAATGAATATTTATTAATTTAAATTATTAATTAATATCAATTAAAGCATCATTCCAACTTTATTGGAATTAAAAATTTACTGTATATATTTTGAAAGTAAAATTTTTCTGACACAAACTTCAGAAAGTTATTTGTAAAGGTTGATGCAAAGATTTCTTTTCAATAGCACTGCAGTCACATTTGAGACATGTACAGTACAGTGTTAGCTGATATAAAGCCAGTGATCTAGCTGTGAATTAGTAAGGTATTTATTATATTCCAAATTGTATTTGTTATATACAGTACACATACTGATGACACTATCACTATCAAATATGTTCATATCAGATCAATGTTGCCATGTTTTTGACTGCAGAGGGACATACATAAACCAGAATGGTGAAGAGATATGGGGATATGTGCCTGCTCCAATAGTATTGTGGAATGATATACAAAGTTTCTTGAAGGTTGCAATGATATTCACCGTCATGTTGACAATGTTGTCAAACTTCTGTTTGACACCTTTAAATGGGAGATCCCTGGAGCACCCAAAGTTCAAATCTCTTTCTATATGATTTCCATGCCTTTGATCTTCTGGAAAACTCTGAAAGGATGGTGACTCAAGTTGGATGATGACATGAAAAGGGCTGTATCAGACTTTTTTTATGCATTTGCTAACTGACTTCTACCAGATAGGCATTGCTAACCTGGTTCCTCAATGGGACAATTTTCTTAATGCCAGTGGTAATTTCTTTTAAATGGGATGAACCTACTGGGCCTTATAGATCCCTTGAATGGAAACTTTTTGTTCATTCCTTATGTTTATCAAATATTTTCAGGTTGTTATATTATATATAACAATTATATATAAATAATATATAATAATTTATATAATATGTATACAGTATATATTTTTTCTACATATGGATGTTATTTTTTTGAGGTATGACATAATTATTATTATATGCCTATATTTTATTATAATAAAAATTTTAGAAAATAGAAGCTTTTATTAATAATTGTTTGTTTTGATGTGCTTTACATAATTTATATAAAATTGAATATTTTTAAAACAGGGTTTATCTTATGATCATGTTGAGTTGAATTTCTATCTTAATGGAAAAAATATGGAAACTCCTCTAACTAGTGCAAAAGGAGAATTGTATCCTGTGTTGTATGGTAAAATAAGCTTTTCAATAAAATTAAAATGATACAACAATAAATTATAAAATTTTTAATGCATTATTTTTTTTATTTTTAGTTGATGATGGTGCTATACTGGATGCAGTTTTTTCGTTATTTTTTTATCCTCCTCCACCTGGATATGATCGAATATTAATTGAAAAGTCTTTATTATAAAAGAATGATTTCATAAAGAATTATTTTATAATGATTGATTTGCATATTATCAAATTAGAAATTGAAATTAAAAAGGAAGTATATTTGTAATGCAATTATTTAATATATGAGCTAAGTAAATTTGTGTTAAATTTAATATAAATATCTTTAAAATATTTTTTATCACTTCATTTGGAATATATTAACAAATTACAACCAATAATGAATATTATTAACAGATTGTTATTTATTCATTTTAATAGTAAATATTGATATATTATTATAGATTCATTTCTAACACAATAATGATTATAATGGATATTTTATTTTATATTATTCATAACATACACAATAAATTTTTTAAGTTATGAATGTTGTTAAAAAAAAATCTTTATACAAATTCAAATGTTTGTATATGGACAGACATTAAAGTTTAAAACCACTTTATATTAAAATCACACACGGTTTAACAATAAAATAAAAAATATGGTTAATTTATTAACAAATTTCTTTGTTTTTTTAGTTAAATTAAAATTCATTAGAAATTATTTTGCAATTTATAATTTTATTGAATAAAAATAGTAGTGCCATTAGAATTATTAAATGTTGCATAGATAAGTAATTAGAATCGATGTTTTACATACTTTTAAATAAGATTTAAAAAACCATAAATTATTTTTAACAAGATTAAATTTTAATTTATATGAATTTGAATATTTAGAATATATCACCTTTATAAATTTAATATTATTTCACTAATAAATTCTCATTAAATTAGATTTTTATTCTTCATTTTGGAAAATGTTTTTAAAGAGTAATTTTGATAATATGCATCAAAACATATCTAAATATAATGAAGAAGTTATGAACTAAATTTTTATTTCAAAATATAAAAGCAATTATTTAAGAATATAAATTGAAATCTTATTTACTGTTTTGTAAATTTAAAAGATATAAAAAAAATTTCATTCTTTCAGAACTTAAAAAGAATGTGAAAAATTATTATATTTTAACTATGAAAACTTATTTTTATTATTAAATAAATATATCTTTGAATACTTTATTATATTTAAATTATTCATAGTAACAAAAGATATCTGATTTGTTATTTAAAAGTGTAAAATTTATGTGAAAATAAACTTTTAAGATACCAATTTTATATCTTTATTAACAGGAAACATTTTCAATAATACAGTCATTCATATTATTTATATTGTATTTTATATTCTTCTAGACTTGTTGCAAATTAAATTTTTATCAAGAATTTAAAGAATTTTTTGGTTTTAATATTTTCAAATATTAAAATTTACACCTTCCTCTCAGTTTCCAGCATTCACTGTTTAAAAAAATTAACATTTTTGCTACATTCATTGGCCTGCATAAGGTTTAGTAGTTTCTACATCAAACTTCTACAGCAGATTCAAAGTTTGGAATAACACTGGGGTTTTTTTTTGACATGATTGTTTTTGAATCAGCTTGCATTGCAATAAGAATTTTAACTTCTCTCTTTATCTGGTTAGGGCTAAGATGTTCTTTCTGTAAAAATTGCAATGCAAGCTGATTCAAAAACAATTGTGTCAAAGAAAAATGGCATTATTTTAATCTTCGAATCTGTTATAGACATTCAATATAGAATCTGCTTAACCTGATACAGGCCACTGAATGTAGTTGAAAACATTCATTTTTAAACCCTATTATTTGAACACTTACTATTGAATATTTGAGAAAATATATTTAAAATATTTATATCCCATTTCGGCATTAAAATATAAATAAACAGCATTAATTTTATATTTTAATACCAAAATGGGATATGAATATTTTAAATACATTTTCTCAAATATTCTAATAGTAAGTGTTCAAATAATAGGGTTTAAAAAATGAGTGTTTTTGACTACATTCAGTGGCCTGTGTCAGGTTATACAGTATTCATTTATTATTTATAAGATTTGTTTAAGTATTTCTACATTGCTGGCCATTAAAATTGCTACACCATGAAGGTAGCATGCAATAGATGCAAAATTTTCATGAAAGGTATAACATGCTGGGATATGCAAATGATTAGCATTTCAACACATGCCCTCAAAGTTGGTAGGAGTAAGGCCACCTACAGTCTGTATAAAAGGGAAAATCATAAAGTGGGTTTCTCACATGAAAATTGCATTCACACATTGGTTGCTTATGTAAATGTTTTGATATGCCTTGTGTAAGGAGGAGGAATTCCTACCAGCACATGTCAGAATTTGATTGTGGTAGAATCGTAGCCTACTAGGACTGTGATTTATCATTCTACATTGTTGTTGCTTGCATTGGTCATGATTCCATGACTGTATTGAGAGTATGGTATTGAAGGGTCCAGGGGGGGCCATACAGAATGGGTTTTATGGAATTTTCATCTTAATGGGGCTAGAATGTTTTTGTTTGTCTTTATATTCATATTGGATGTGGAGTTTACTTTGGTTCATTTCAGTTTCATTTTATTTGGGTGAGTGGGGTTATAATTTTTTATGGGATCTCAGCGAGCCCTAGTCACTAATGCCCATCTCCATCCACATGGCCTTGTGGGATCATACAGCCATGTCATGAATCCCAAGTCAGGAACTTGGGTCATTTTCAGAACAATAAGTGTCTGCCTGGACAGTGTGACAATATCTACAGCACTACAGATTATCAGCATGGTAACCTTTGCTGCAGCTTTCCTTGATACTGTAGCAGAGACAGGTATGTCTACAATGGTGCAGTCAATGACGAATTTGGATACAGGAGTGGCATCACATCGTCTTTTCAGACAAAACCCAATTCTGTGTACAACATCATGATGATTGTATCTTTGTGTGGAGGCACAGAGTAGAGCAATCACTGCCAGTTTGTATTCGTCATGCTACATTTCAACAGGACAATGCACAATCACATGTTGCCCATGCTGTCCTGACCTTCCTGAATGCATCTGTCACCAATTGAGAACATCTGGTCAATGGTTGCCGAGAATCTGACACACTACCACTCATCAGCCAGTACAATAGATGAACTTTGGCATAGTTGAAGCTGCTTGGACTATTGTATCTGTATCTGCCATCCAAACTCTGTTTGACTTGATGCCCAGCAGGATTACAGCTCTTATTGCTGCCAGAGGTGGCTGCTCTGGGTACTGATTTCTGCATGCTCTGTTCCTCAAAATTATCTGTCAACTTGCTAATGTCTTCCTTTCATTATACTGTATGTGTACAATAAATATGATTTTACTATTTACTTTTCTTTCTGGTGTAGCATTTTTAATGGCCAGCATTGTATTTCATAAATAATGAATTATAGATTAAAAACATAAAATGTTTAGAATATAAACCATGTATTCATAACAACTTTTGATAATTATTAAGAAAAATACGTAAAATTAATTTGTAAGAAATAAAAAGTATAAAAATAATCGGAAAATAAATACAGTAACTGGTGAATCCTAAAGTTCAATATAAAATTAATATAATTGATGTAACATTCAATATTTTTACAAAAAACAAAGATTAAAGCTTTTGAGAGATTACAGTCAATTGTGATAGCCAAAATTATGTTTTTTAAAACTAAAATTCATATACTAGTTTTGTTAATAGCATTCCAAATTATAATAAACTATATACAGTATATATGTTTTTTTCACATTTTTCTCACATTCAACACTTTAATTTTTTGTTGAAATTATATTCATATATAAACATGCTGAATATGCTTCCAAAAAATGAGTTTAAGTAAATTTACTTGCCTTAATGTCTTTAACTTGTATTTTATTCTAAAATTGTCAACATCACTTATTGGATTAATAGGACTATTACACTGGTGTATTGGCTATTAACGAAATTTAATATTTTTAAAATGTATATTGATAAAATTAAAAATAGAACAGAACAGGTAAATTAGAAAATCAACAAATAGAAATAGAACAAGTTATAAAGATGTTTTTGTTCAACAGCTATCTGAAAAAAACTGCTCGAAAAATGGCTAAACTGGATAAATAGTAATGAATATAGAAAAAAAACATTTTATGAAGATAAAAAATATTTAAATTTAGTTTATATATCATTGAAAGAGTGAAAACAGTCTTTAAGTGGAATAATAAATTTAATATCTGAAAAGAATGATTTATTCAAGAAATATTTATATCATAGATCAGACAAAAAAATGAATATAATAGAAGAAAAAGAGATGATTTATTCTTTTGATTGTAATTGTAATTCAGTAAAAACATACATAGGTGAAACAAAAAGGAAATTACGAACACGCATAAAAGAACATATATAATTGATAAAGGGAAATTATGCAAATTCTGCAGTGGTGGAACATTGTAATAGTAACGAATGTGAAATAAATTTAAACACAATTAAAATAAAGAAAAAAAAAGCAATAATTTCAAATGTCAATTATTTGAACATATCTATATAAAAAGACAAAGCGATAGAATTAACAATAACCTAGGATGTGAAATCCACCAGTCATGGCAGAGCATAATTAATGATGAAAGCAATAAGCCAAGCCAATAAATAGACAAAAGAAGTAAGTGATATGTAATTTATAAGTTCATAAGAACAGTGATCGTAATGTAACTAATCAATTTGGAAAAAATTTTTTTTTAAATTGTAATTTTATTAAATACTAGCTTATCCGTCGCGCATTGCTGCGATCTCAGAAGAAACGAAATGCAAGCAAACTCGTAATGATAAAATTAAATTTTCATTTTATCATTTTTATTGAAACTTATTATTATTATTATTCATTTTCATCGGGAAAATATTTCAAAGTGTTTCAATTCTATTTATTTATTGGAGTGCTCGTGGATACACGATATTTTTTGTTTTTCCGTCTGGTGCGTACACGAATAAATCGGAAGGTTTTCCGACGCGTGAGCCGGCCACATACACTTGTCCATGCGAGAAGCACGGATTCTCCAAATTTAGCCCACACACTCGCAGCGATTGTCAGAAGTGCGATATTCCCCATTTTTATATATATTTTTTAATCCTTTATAATTTTAATTATTTAATTGCTCCTTCCTCTCTTCCTTGGCATGTTGTGAAATTTCTGATAGTTGGATAATAAACCGTTTTATTGTAATTTGTCTTTTTAAATTATTTTGAGTCGATATTAAAATTTGGAAAAGGGGGGATACCTAGATCGGTAAAATACGCGAATTTCTTCCTACAACTTCGGTTGTTGTTCGGGGTACAGTTAAGGTTTTAACGAAGTTCGAGCGAATACATAATTAGCAAAAAAAAGTTGAAATAAAGTGATTAAACAAAAATTATTACAAATATCGTAAATAACAAATGCATATATAGAGATATTTTTTGAAAGGGGGAAATGGTCTTCACAATTTGAAATCGATCGAACACACTGTGCGCGAATGCTCGTGTAAACGCGCGCCATCTATCGTAGGATAAATGTACTTCGCGGGAGTGTATTAAAAAATTAAAAAAACTTTCCAAAGTTTTATAGCAATCGTACTATGCCACAAACCTTCGCCAGAGTATATTAAACAACTTCCCAAAGTTTCACGGCAATCGGATAAACGGTGTGGTAATGCATGAAGGACACACACACAGACACACAGACATACAGACATACATTCATTTTTATATATATAGATTTGTAATATACATTTCTAGAACATTGTTGTAATAAAACTTCTAAACAGGGACCAATTTGCCTGAAACACACATATTATGTGTACAGGAAAAACTACTACAGGTGGAAAAAAAAAAGATTTTTTGATTTTCTGATTAAAGAACTCCTCCTTTTGTTAATAGCCAATACACCAGTTTAATAGTCCTATTAATCCGATAAGTCCATGTTGACAATTTTAGAATAAAAAAATGAGCTTAAGTGCTTAAAATTAATTTTTGGCTACATCTCATTGTTATTTTCGGAAAATTATATTTGTCTTCACATATATTTCGTTAATTGTGTAGTTTCTGATTCAAATATAACTTGCTTTTATCACTTTCAAATAATGTTTTATGAGATATTGAATCAGATTAGTTTTTTAATAACATTTATGTATTAGTTTTTTAATAACATTTACAATAAAACTACAAAGTAATTAATCATGGAAGAAGAATAAAAGTTAAATTGTTTTCATTTATTATATGCAAGTAAAGATTTCGCAATGTCCTTTCAGATTTTTACAATATACTTACAAATAGAGAGTTCTAAACAGATTGAAATGTCTGCTTTACAAATTACAAAAGTTAATTTATAAATTATTATGTATACAGATTATAATTAAATATAATGAATTATATTAGCAAATTAATAACAAGTTTATATATTTTGTTTTCAATATAACTTTCCAAATCTTCAAATGTTAAAAAATCTCTTTCTATAATCTTATTTTTTCAGTAAATACACAGTCTTTATACAGTAAATATGTAGATACAAGTGTATCTATTTCCTTATAAAACTAAGAATAAGTACATTGTTAGTTTCATAATGAATCCAAGGTAATGTTTTAAATAAATGTTTTGGTTCTTATTTATATAGTTTTAATTTTTATGAATAATTAAGATTATTCTTTTTCCGTTTGGAATTTATAAGAATATTTGAAGAGGGGAAAATAAAATAACAAAAATTGTTAATAATGTAAGTTTATATACAGAATTAAATAGAAGATAATCATATATCAACTTTATGAATATTTACAACAATAATGGATTACTAATTGTTACAACAATAGTCACTGAACAATAAGAAATGGAAAACAACAATCATTCATTATAGTTGGACCTTTTCATGATTTAAAAACAAAATGAATGATTAGTTAATATTTGAAAGCAATGTATATGATTACAGATTTTAGTTAATATATTGATAATTATTTCAATATATCTATATTGAGGTAATTTATCAACTAATGGAGAGTTCCATTTTAAAATTGATGTAATGAATTAATAACACTGAGGTATAAACTACAATTATTTATATTGATGTTTTATAGTTACAGATTCCAATATAAAGTTCTAAACATATGCATTATTTTCATAATTTTTGAACATTATAATTGCTTCAAATGAACTGTCATTGAATGCTTAATTGCTTTTACAAGTTTTTCTTGTGTGTGCGTGTGCGTGCGCGTGCATGTACATTAGCTAATCATGAGATTTTTTTCTATATTGAATAGGAAGCAAATAGACTACAGTACTAAAAAATAGACCATTTTTATTTACTTTTATCTAAGTATAATATATGAGTTGTACTGTATTTTTGACTACAGTACAACTCAAAGAATGAACAAAGATAAACTTTTACTTTTTTCAATAGCTTTTCAAGAAAGTTCAATTAATTTGTTATATTGAAACATTTTATTGTCATAATATATATTCTTGACTGAAATGCTGAATTTTATCATTGATTCAACATTCATATTATTTTAGATCTTGATATTTATAAATATTGAGTTAACCATAAATAATTAATTGTACTACATGTTAAAAAGATTTGAGATGTTACAGTTTAAATAATTCTAGTAAATATTAAAAGCAATTATCAGCTTTATTATACCCTTAATATTCTTTAGACTTGTTTGTCATTCTTAATTGTCTTATGAAAATTTAAGACAGATTTCATTAATTAAAATGCAATTATATAAAATTGGATTATGACATTTTAAAATAAATATTAAAATCCTTATTTTATTAATTTAATAATTAAATCTAAGCTTTGTTTTGTTACATTTGTTTTTCCAAGCTATTCCTAAATTGTATGATTATTGTTATTTATTTATCTTTTTTAACTTTAAAAAGATAGTTGGAAAAAAGTTAACTTTTGAAGCTTTTATATGATGTTGCACAGATTATTAATTTAATGTTGTGTCTAAATAATCATTAGAAGTTGGATAAATATGCTCAGATGTGAGTTAAATAATCTTTCCATTGGATTCCCAGTGCATTATAAGCACTTTTCAATAAAAACACTTACTTTGATCTTGTTTGCATTATACAGCATAAATATTATGCTTTACAGAAACCTATCCTGGGATGCAAAAATTCAAAATAACAGTAAAATAATGAAAACATGATTTTACATAGAAAATTCATAAAAGAATTAGTGAAAATTAGATGTAAGGACAGAGTAAGACATATCATTTAAGTAATATTAATATATATACAGAGTAAGTCCAAAAATATTGAAGATATATTAAGGTTGATGCAAAAATTCGTCCCGTTTTTTTTAAAAGAATCAAAGAAAAATTTTATTTACTAAAACTTACATTTAATCAATATAGTATGTGCCATTCTGTTCGATGACCTTTCTCCATCTTTCCGGTAGCTGCATAATCCCGTGCTCATAGAATTTCTGAGATTTCTGGCTAAAAAACTGATCCAAGTGATTTTTCAAGTCTTCCAAGGAAGTAAAGTTTTTACCATCTAAGCTGTTTTGAAGTGATCTAAATAAATGGTAGTCAGAGGGTACAAGGTCAGGAGAGTATGGTGGATGGACCAAAACATCCCAATCAAGTTGTAAAAGTTTTTGTCGGGTGGCCAAAGACACGTGTGGTCTAGCGTTGTCTTGATGGAACACAATGCCCTTTCTGTTGGCTAATTCAGGTCGCTTCTGGTCAATTGCTCGCTTTAATTCACTTAGTTGTGAACAGTATTTCTCTGAATTAATGGTCTGATTTTCAGGTAACAGCTCATAATAAATGATTCCCCTCCAGTCCCACCAAATGCATAGCATAACCTTCTTTGGATGTAAACTGGCTTTTGCGCTGGTTGAAGGGGCATCTCCGTGCTTACACCATGATCTTTTACGCTTAACATTATTGTACACAATCCATTTTTCATCACCTGTAATGATTCGCTTTAAAAATGGGTCAATTTCATTGCGCTTCAATAGAGAATCGCAAGCAGAAATTCGGTCTATCAAATTTTTTTCTGTTAACTAGTGCGGCACCCGTACATCGGCCTTGCTTACCATTCCAAGTTGATGTAATCGCCTTGACACTGTTGACTGATTGATTCCAAGAATTTCTCCAATCTCTCGAGTTGTTTTGTGTCGATCACTTTCAATTAGTGCCAATATTTTGTCGTCATCAGCCTCGGCTGGTCGTCCAGAACGTGGTGCATCACTAAGGTTAAAATTGCTTTCACGAAACTTTCTAAACCACTTACGGCACGTGGAATCATCAATGGCTCCCTCACCATACACAGAACATATCTTTTTTGTGTCTGCGAAGCATTCTTGCCTTTTCGGAAATAAAAAAGCATAATATGTCGAAAATGCTCCTTATTTTCTGCCATTTGTAATGCTTAACAAAATTTTAAAAACACAACTAAGTAAGACAACTTTATTCTCAAATACTAGCTGAGATCCCTTCTGTCAAACAACGTCGAAATTTTACACATGTGAAAGAAATAACACTTCAGTGTTGCGCTTTTAGCCAGTTGGTGTTAAAAACGGGACAAACTTTTGCATCAACCCATAGTTACATAGGAAGTCACGAATAGCGAATAGGATGTGACCTTTTTGTTGACCTCTAAAATCATTTTCGAGGTCAACAAAAAGGTCACATTCTATTCGCCACAAACTTAAGTTGTAACTTTCTAACGAGCAAAGTTAACGTAAAATTCCAATGACAAAGGTAAAGAGCATTTATTAGTCAAAAACCATTTTATGATTCAAATCAATGCATTTACGAGTGCATAATTTGCAACTTTAAATTTATGAAGAGTAAGTGATTTCGTTTTACGTGATATTTCAAAATCACGTAAAACGAAATTATTTTTAACCTGCGAAATTAAACCAGATTTTCTAACCGAAAAGAACTGCTTTTTTGCATTTCACTTAACGAATATCTGTGTGAACTAAGCTTAAGGTTATTATTTATCATATATGCTATTAACACTTGCATTGTAATTTTAGTTCTAGTCAATCTGTATAACAAAAGTTATGTTACAAATGCTTGTAATTCTTCACTGGGACTTCCAGCAGTTCCTTACTTGATCACGATTGCTGCTTACATCCTTCTAATAAAGCGAAACTGAAAAACAGAATTAGATGTGGTGCACTGTGGATTTTCATGATTGTTCTTGTCACCTTTTTTTGATGGAACTATGAATCACCACTGGCCAAAAGCTACTTTTCGTAAATTATGGGAGTCTGCTAGAAGTTTGTGAACTACAAAATATTTTTGAAATTACTGAAGTAGTGTATTACATTTTTACCTTTTTTCGGGTTCAGAAAATGTTCTTTTCGGATGATATAGTTTTGATTAACCGAAATGACATTAAATTGTAATTAACATGACTTCTGTGTTCTGCGTTAATAATATAATAGTATAGTTACTGTGCTTAATAAGTTTTTTGTTTTATCAATTATCTACTGTCAAATGATGTGCAACATCCGTATTCTTTATATATATATACAGAATACAGATGTTGCACATCATTATGTATGTATATATATACATATATATAAAGCAAAATGTTCTGTCCCCACCGAAACTGAAACCAACACTTTACAAACAAGCAGTTTGTAAATAGGTCACACTGGGTCGACTGTAGAGTCTAGAATTCGTTCCTCGAAAGGACTACTGTGGACTCGGCATGAATTCGTGGAAAGGGTTAAAATAATTGGAACATGCCTACATTATATCTGGTAGGTCCCACTAACACGAATAAATACTCACAGCGAGATCGTTCATAGGCTAGCAGAAATGTCCTGCCAGTAGGTTCCAGTTGAGACCTACTAGCAGGACTTTCGTTTATCGAAATTATCAATAAGGCATTAATCTACCTCTCTACTCGAGATCGAATCCAAGTAGTCCTTGGAATTTTTCGGGTGGTCTGTCCCTATATGTTGGACGTCAAAGATCGTATTCGTTGGTTTCTAAACACATCAATTTTTAAGTATGAAATATAAGTTAAATAAATAATAGATTGCAAGTATTATTAAGTGAAAAATAAAATTTATATAATCTTCGGTTTCCAATTATTTACGGGAGAATATCGAACACCTATTTCTGTGTAGTCGTTGACAATACCCCTCTTCCTCTTCAGTAAATTCAAATTTTACAATAAGGTACACCAGAACATTATTGTGAAGATTTCCCACAAACATAATTACAGTATTATCTAATAAGACAATAGCTATTGTTTGTTAAAGTAATTTTACACTATAAACTAAACTAGCTACTAAAATCACGAAGCAGAATTAATATCATTATTTAAAATTATAATGTTGAATAATCGCATATAGAAAGAAATTTTAGATTAAAATTTATCTATTAAAAGAGTCATTCCAATTGATAATTTCTCTATATTTCAAGAATTATAAAATTAAAATTATTTGCAAGTATATTTTCTGAAATATATCCAGTTATTGGGAAATATTACAAAATGTTATTGCAAAGTTAATTTTAATTATTTTTTCATTCAACCAACATTTCAATTATGCTTCCGAGGCCATTCACACTAAAGCCTGAAATGCCTGTCTTCTGGAACCGAGTCGTAGCTAGTAGGGTTTCTCATTTCCCGGGAAATTTGCCTCCAGCGGGATTACGGGAAAAATAATTTCTTTTCCCGGGATGAGATAGTAAAATAGAATTTTATATGGATAAAAAAGATCATACAAGAATATCATAAATTTGAATAATTTAATTTATTTTCTAGTAAGTAACTAAAAGTGTAGGGCCAATCTCACCCATACGGACACGTTAGGCTCAATTAATTTATGTTCTACATTATAAGATGAAAGTAAAATAAAACGCTTCATTGGGAGTTTTAATGATTACGAAAAAAATACTATTTTATTTCTAAAGATGAAATAAAAAATAAACTAAAGTGCGATGAGTGATATTTACTTTCAGCAAGTCTCCGCTGTTCAATGATGCGCAAACACAATACATAGATATTACATGAACTAACAAGTAGAGACTTGTAAAACATAGGTAATAATATGCAGCAAGAAATCTCAAAATCTCTCTCTTAGGTGAGTCTTCAAGATGCAACTTTTCGTATAATAAATAAAAGAAAGAAAACCTGACATGGTAAATTATTATTGAAATCCGAGATTTCCCGGGAAAATAAAATTTCCCGGGATTTTTCTCGTAGGGAATAAACGGCAAGAATCCCGGGAAAGAAACCCTAGTCATAGCCAACCAGTGGTTGAGTGGAAAAAGTCACTGAACATCAATGTTCGCCCCTGGCCACGAGAAGTTTTCTGGGCTTTTTTTACGATAGTAACATACGGACCGATTTCCTATAAAAGATCTTGGGAGGCATTCCCCTCGACAGATCGCCCATATGTTTCCGTTACCTTATACGAACAAAGCCAAATTTGAATCAGAGTCTAGTGGAAGTTGGGTGGAAAATGAATTATCGGACACGCCACTAATGCAAATCCATGGGACAGTTATAGTTTTAACAAGGTCAGAACGCTTGTGATTACTGAACCTGATTGAAAGAGCTGTTCTCACGAGTCTTAAATGTCAGGTAACACAATGGACTTCCGGAATTTCAACTATGGATGGATGACTGCCATTATGACAGCTGTTTCATCTACAGTTGAAGTTCCGAAGACCACCAACACTCGTAAAATATCCAGTCGGTCGAAAAGCAGCAAGCAGAAGCCGAGTCATTGTGGTAGTTAACAGTTATATACAGTATATTCATTTAAATTATGTAAAGTTTTTCAATTGAATACTTTTTTTATTTATATTTCGATGAACTGATACATCATTAGTTTTTCTGAATTTCAACAATAAAGAGTTAGAATAAGATTTATTCATTTCATTTTCATTCAAATGTATAGTACAGTACACAAGTAATTGAATCCGCACCCTCCTGTTCAGAATCTGCTCTTTATTTGCCTAATTTTTTTTATAGGTTTCCTTCCCTGTTGTTTTCCTATTTTTTGTTCCTTTTTTACTGTAAGTAGTTCCTGAAATGTAGTACTCAATCCAAAACAATTTTTTACTCTTGTCAAAGACGACAAATATGACATTAGGTAGACGATGAACGAAATAATACCATCTTTAATTGATTATAGCATGTTATTGAATCTTAAAATTACGACCTTGATTGACAATAAATTACGCAATTAATATAAATTTGACACAACTGACAGTTAAAAACGTTTTAAAAATTATTGGTAACATGATAACGATTCTAATTAATTTCTTGGTCTGCTGTCTGAGGATTATATTTTCGAAATCATCGTGTTAGTGAGAAAAGTAAAAACAAGCTAATGATGTTTTATGCTGATTGAAATCCAAAATTTAACAAAAAAGAAAATATTAAAGGAGTCGCAAAATATTCTTCGCAGTATTTCGACATTCATTCATTATTTTATTGTATGTATATAATATATATATATACAGATCGGCCCCGCTTTGGTGCATTACCGGTTGTACACAAAGAAATTACAATGCTCAGGTATAGATGTTGTACACATAACTCTAATGATGAAGAATTAAAAGAACACACATAAAATACATAAACTAGTACGTCAATAACATGAAAATTGAAATATTCTTCGCAGTATTTCGACAGGTGACCACCACAATCTTTATGAAAGATGGTGCACCCATAATACTTTAATGCAGTGGTTCTCAACCGGGGGTACATGTACCCCTAGGGGTACGAGCGTAAATTGAAGGGGTACATCTAACTTTCATTATAAAATGACTTATGTTCATCAATTTGCTGTAAATTATTAACACAAGAAACAACAAAAACGTGCTTTAAAATATCCCAGTGTGAACACCGATTTCCCTTTTAACAGTCTAAACAACTTGTTTATCCACTTGATTTGCCTGTCTATTTGTGTCATTAGTGCTGAGTGAGCCTGTAGTCTAGTAAAATTACGGTTTAACCGAGCATTAATTTTAGAATAGAAAAAAATGTTTTTTTATTCTATAATTATTGCTCGATAAGACTGGGGCTTTTCGTGTTTTTACTGGACTACTGATATTAGAAATAATGAGGCTTGGATCGTACCCCAACCATGCAATGCGTGTCACTGCATGCGCGCATTACTTGATATTTAGCAAATTTAGACGTTACATTTGTTACAAAAATTGAAAGATTCGTGTATTGTTCTGCACATTATAAATTCGCAGCCATTACTTTCAAGGTCAGTACACAATTATAATCTCTATTTGTCAAATAATAATAAATGTATGTACCTGATTAAATTTATTATTATTAAAGTAAAATAAGTAATTCACTTTTAGTTATAGTTAGTTAGTTAGAGTTTTCTTATGGCGCTCAGTTATAAGGGCTGTATATAGCAAACGCAGTAATTATAAAATTTACATACAAAAATATAAGGGGTACTTCAGAAACAACTAATGGACTAATGGGGTACATCAACAAAACACGTTGAGAACCACTGCTTTAATGTACAAGCCGTACTGCAAAAACATTTTTTGCGCGAGCCGATCATTTTCAATGTTTATGGCACCACGATCACCATTTTTTGTTATCGGGCCTCATAAAGATCCTTGACAGAATTTTACATATATGACAATTCATTGGAGGTCAGTTGCATTCGGCAGTCGAGTATGTTGTGCACAGAATGCAGTTTTTAGGACATGGACATAGAGGGAACAAAAGGCCATATCTTTGATGTAATCGTCAATTCAACATCTATAATCACAGCTAAATTGAAATATTATTGCACTTTGTTCTTAACTCCCGAAATTTGTTAGGAAACGTGATTAATATGTTTTTAGTTAACATACGTAATATTGTGTAATATGCACTTAATGTACAGTACTGTACGTAGCATGCATATTAAGTGTATACTATGTGCATTTTTGACGAATTTTGAGCAGGGCAAAATTTCGCTGAATTTTAAAGTGAAATTTTTTCAGAAAATCGAAATCTCAAACTCAGGACAGTATGTACTATACTAAAATTGTAAGTTTTGTTTTAGAGGAATCCTTCAAAGTTAGTTAATTATTAATTTTGTATTCATCGTTAATGTTCGTGTAAACAAGCTTTAACTTTAGGCCTATAAGGTGCGTTTCAAATTTATACGGACACGAAAAAATTAAAGTGAAACCCAAATTTGCTGCATTAAGTGACAAATGTTTTATTAAAAATAACATGGATTTACATGTTTCCACACTACAAAATAAGAATTTTAATCAAACATTAACATTTTGTCACTGAAAATGATATTTTTGAAAATTTTGTACAAAAAAACTGTTACATATTTATCCGGACAGGTTTCAAATTGCAAAGTTTTCTTACAATTTAATGGCCAATGTAACCACCATTTAACTTAATTACATTAAATATTCGATTAGGCATTGTTTCAATTAGATTCTGAAAAATTTCAATCTTAAGTTTATCCCAAGCGTCTGAAATTGTTGCCTTCAAATCATGAATTGTGGAAAACTGCTTTCCATTGGCATGAACTGTACGAACCATTATCCCCCAAAGATTTTCCATCGGATTCTGGTCAAGGCTTCTAGCATGCCATGTCATCAGATTAATATTTTTACGTTTAAACCACATTTTTGTTGGTTTAGAGGCATGCACAGGGGCATTGTCTTGTTGAAAGATCCAATTTGGTCCAGCTTCCAGTAAATGATCTTCAAGCATTCCTTGATACTTCTCTGAATTCATTCTTTGAATTACAAATGCTAAATCTGTGGTTCCATTGAATCCAAACGCACCCCACACCATTATTCATCCCCCACCCATTTTGCATTTTGAAAATATTTGTTTTTGAGTTCTTAAATCGTGCCAATAATACTTCCAACCGTCTGGACCATCTAAGTTGAATTTTTTTCATCACTGAACAAAACTTCAATTCATTCTTTGGACCATGTCATGTGTTTTTGTACCGAATCAAGTCTGTCGCTTTTGTGCTTTAATGAAAGTGATGGCATTACAGCTTTTTTTTTCTGAATTTTAACATTGGAGATTTATTTAAAACTCTCCACACTGTTGTGCTGCTTATGGCAAATCTAATTCTTGTTTTATTTTTCTTACTGATGTTTGTTTTGTGGAGCAAACCTTGATGATTTGTCTACAATCTCGAGGTGTAAGTCGAGGTGTACAGTCTCGAGGTGTAGTTTCGGTTTTGGACCTGGCTTGAATTTTGGTACATCCTTGCCACGTCTTTTTGATAAATAATCACCAACAGTTGATTTTGGACGATTTATATATGCTGCAATTTCTCTTATTGACTTGCCTTGTGATTTATAGGCATCAATCTGCCCCTTTTCGTAATGAGATAAATTCTTTGTGCTACCCACTTTAGAACTTTGAACAATGTAAAGAATTTGTATTACAATTAGATATGTAAGTTAATTTGCATATTTCAATGCTTGAAACTAAACAATATTCTATTTAAGTCATGAAATGAGCGCCTGTCCGGATAAATATGTAACAGTTTTTTTGTACAAAATTTTCAAAAATATTATTTTCAGTGACAAAATGTTAATGTTTGATTAAAATTCTTATTTTGCAGTGTGGAAACATGTAAATCCATGTTATTTTTAATAAAACATTTGTCACTTAATGCAGCAAATTTGGGTTTCACTTTAATTTTTTCGTGTCCGTATAAATTTGAAACGCACCATAATTATTCTAATTGTATATTTTGCTTAAATATCGGTCTACAACTGTCTCGAATTTTCAAGAATTCTGGTAATCTCCAGACTTCAATTGTGACTGACAAGTGAGAGGTATCCTTCAAGATTATGAATTTGTATAGCGGCTGCTGGATCTTGTTTAAGAAGCTACAAGTATCCCTATGGATCGTCAGATGTCTGTAGATCGGTCCCAGGAAACGTATTTATTCTGTACCTCAATTCAATCCAGTATCGCGGCTTAATTTCGCCCACCAGTGCCCGAGTGGATAAAACCACTGAACGGTGGTAGTTGGTCGTGGGTTCGCGACTTGCCAATGGTATGACTACGTGGAATTTTCCGGGTTTTTTTTGTCGCGTTAGTAACACCTAAATAGGGGGCCAGTTTCCTTTAAGATTTCCCGGGAGGCATTCCCCTCGGCAGATCGCGTGTCGCGTTGCCGTTGCCAAATAAACTAAACGAAGTGGATAAAATCACTGAACTCTGAGTGTACGACTATGCAGACGCGAGCGAGCGAGAATATGTGGCGAGAAGAGACGAGACGCGATAAATATCAAACCCTGTCAGATATGTGCGAGAACCAGAAATTCGCTCTAGCCAGCGAGATTTCTCGCTTCTCGCTTGTACATGGTTTTCCTTTGCGAGAACTATATCGCTCGCAACCTCTCTCTATCTACTAAATTCGCGTCTGCATAGTAGCACCCTGATAGTTGCTCGACCAACAGGCTGACCGCATGGAATTTTCCGGATGTTCTTCACCTAAATAGGGTTCAATTTCCCACAGAAAGTCCACCCAGAAGGCATTTCCTAAGCAGATGGACTAAATATTGCTTTGCCCTATTGGGAAACGCAACACGTGGGCATCCATTTATCCATCCATTCATTCATCCAGCTCAATTTCTGATCGGCTGTGGCACAATTGGTCTTTCAAATCTTTCATTGTGTCATTTCTCAACGCACTATATAATCTACGGGTAAAAGTTTCAACCCTTGGAATCTGCATTTTAGTTAGGATAAGAAAGTTTTTTTTAAAAAAAAAAATCATTCTGATGAAATTATATATGGTAAAATAATACAAACTATAAATTTTTAAAAAATATATTTTTAAGTTTTCGCTTCTTCTTTTAAGTATTCAGTTATATTTTCTATTTAGATATAATTCTTAAAAATTTTACTTGAAATTAAATTCAATAACTGATGATTTCTTTATTAGAATAAGATTATTTCGATACTTAATACTTCATCAGAAATAATTTAATTTAACGTTATAATTACGTATGCATGAAACGATGCTTATTTCTTTATATTATATAAAATTGCCGAATTTCAAGGACCGTTTAACTAATCCAGAAGATGAAAATAAACTGTGGCGGAAATGAAGACTTGGTCAGAAGTGCCATCTAATTACATCTAAAGCCTGTTGCCTACTCACTATGGACATCACGTATTTGGTATTTCCATTTGTTATCTAATCCATATTTGCAATAAATATAACGTCTAAGTTTGTATTTTAATAAATTACGTGTATAATTAAATATTTTATTTAAAACATAAGGAAGATTTATAGTCTGGAGTGTATTTTTTATTTCGTGTCGTTTCCTTTCTTTGTAATTTTCTTGTTTGTTACGAAACAGTAGAGTTAGAATTAATTTAATAAGTAAGAATTTAAATTTCATTTAAAAAGAATTATTATATCAACTTTAATAGACTATAGTTTTTTTTCTGAATTATTTAAATGTAACTGTATATCTAAATTACTACAGTTTCTTTGTATTTAATGACTATAAATCAATACACTAGTCATATTCGTTTCTAAAAATAATATTTTTAGTTATAGATTTACTTTTCCTTTATTTAATTTCATATCATAATATAATATTTCAAAAATTTAAAAAAAAAATTAAAATAATATATGAAAGTGATTATTAAAAATAATTAAAGCAAAAAGATAAATGAATTAAACACACAACACGTCAAGAGAATCACACCGTTAGGCTCGAAGAATCTTAGAAAATTGTATTTGTGAAGCATGTGCATACGAGAACATTATTTTTGAGCGCTCTTTCACACATAGCCGCCTACTTTGATATCCTTAAATTACTTTTCGTATGCCAAATTCTCATTTTCGTACACTTAGCCGACAGACAACAATTTCGAACTATCACGAAGTAGTGTTTTTCATGGGTTTTTCATTTTAGTTACATCAAAAACATTTAAGAAAATTAATTTTTATTTTCTGTGTAATCTATAGTCTTAATGAGTTAAATAATGTTTTATTCATTGCAGCATATTCACAGTAAAAAGTGAAAACTTTCCGTAATAATGAGAGATTTTATTTTACTTTTGTGAAAACGTATAACATGCAATATACTCTATTGCTTGACTTTCGGTCATTCGAATTTTCATGCATATTTTTAGGATTTCGACCGAAAGTCAAGAACTTCCTTTATAAGTTTTTACAAGATAAAATTTATTACGGACAGAAAATGCTTGTTAGGCGTGTATTGTTTACTTGAAATTACACACACACACACACACACACACACACTGTTAGCCAACACCTGCAATATCTAGAGTCCTACATGGTATTGCATTTTACTTGGCCAGCAGTATATATATGTATATACGTACATTTCATAAAAAAGGCCTTTTAATGCCCACGAGATGGAAACAGTAAAATATGTACTGTACATACATACCGAAACTTTCTCAGACTACTACTACTACTACTGCTTAGTGGGAAACCCCTGAGAAGTTTCCAGCTAGAAGTGTACTGTATATATTTTACTTTTTTCGCCCTTGGGCACTAAGAGGGCACTTTAATCAAGCCTATCCTGGGTTCGGCTATGCCGACAGTGGAGAGGATGGGAGGTAATCTGACAAATCTGGAATAGATCATTACCCGAAAAATTTCTGTGGTTTTCCTACCCGTCTTGTCGTTCCGGATCATTACGACAGGACGTCACTTAACCGCTCGGCCATCCGGCCTGAAAATTTCGTCCATCAAGGCTGATTTCAATCATAATCTATGGAGAGCTATGCCAACTATTAATATAAACCATCACTCTACCAACTGAGCTATCGACGGAATAATCAGATCAATTACGGGGCACACTAATGGCCGAGCGGATAAAATTACTGAACACTGGTAGTTGGTCGTGGTTTGTGTCTCACCAACGGGCTGGCCTCATAGAGTTTTTCGGGTTTACTTCACGTTTTCAATAGGGCTCGCTTTTCTACTGAAAGTCCTTCCGAGAGGCATTGCTCTTGGAAGATCGCCCACGTGTTGCTTTGCCACATCCCATCAAGAAAACAAACAACTAGTTTGCATAAAATCTTAATTAATTTTAGATAAATTTGATAAAATAAAATTTATAATTGTCTTCCATTATACTGTATAACGCAAAGATGTAGACATGTATTTTATTATGTATAAGCTTATGTTATAATTACACCTCTTAACGCATAGATTAATTCTAATATTCTTAAAAGTTAACCATTATTCGAAATTGAATGGAAATTTATACAACTACTAAGCATGTTAATTAAAGAAAATGGTATTTAATATTCATTTTGCAGCATTCGTTAAGAAGTCATCAATAAATCTTATGTATTCTACAGAGAATAATGGAATACTGAAGGAGCAGAAGAATGTTGCATGATGAATCCTCAGTGAGTACATCGAGATGACTTATAACTGTAGATAAATACTCTCCTGAAAGCAAAAGTAATTGTTATTGATTATAAATAAGATAACGTTCTGTTCTACTGGGAATTCCAGTTCTATTAAAGATTATTTCAAGCTCGTCTAAGATAGATACATCGGGATAATTGACATTCTATCTATAAATGACATATTGAAAGCCTCTTAGTTTTTCTAATATACTTCACATTTTAAAATAAAAACGTATTTTAATGAATTAAAATTAAATTTAAAAAATTCACCTTTAAATAATAAATTTAATTATGAAAAT
Source organism: Centruroides sculpturatus (assembly GCF_000671375.1). Classification (NCBI taxonomy): domain Eukaryota; kingdom Metazoa; phylum Arthropoda; class Arachnida; order Scorpiones; family Buthidae; genus Centruroides; species Centruroides sculpturatus. The sequence goes on along the minus strand of NW_019384338.1, from coordinate 70,974 downwards.
TGGCGTTTTAAGTTAATACAGTAGCCCCTCGTTATATCGCGCTATTTTTGGTTTCCCAAATTTTATAAGCACTCGAGTCAATAAATTTTAAATTATCAATTGTCATTGAATTTCTCTTTGCAACGAAATACGGTAATTTATTACTACCATTGTCCTTGAAACTACCTCTGCAGATGAAACAATTTCTCAAATAAGTAAAACAGGTGGACATTTTGGAATTATTTTGTTTGTCACACGTGGGCGATCAGCCGAGGGAATGTCTTTCGAGACGATTTTCTATAGGAAACTGGCCCGTATTTAGGTATCACAAACGTTAAGAAAATTCGTAAAACTCCCTGTGGCAACCCACGACTATCATTGTTCAGTAGTTTTATCCACTCGGCCACTGGTGGGCCATTTTGGAATTAGTAGGAACTAATAGTTTTAAGATTTACTGACAATGATTAAATTAATGAAAAATTTAGCGACTAGTTAGTGTTTCTAATGTATAAAAAATTCGTCCGTGGAAGGAAGAACTGTAAAAATGATTTCGTATAAGAATCCGAACCCGTTTTATCAGGATTTATACTAACTGCAAGAACTAATTATATTACTTGCAAATATTTCAATAACAGGTAATTTATTTAATGAATTAATTAATGTTAATTATGCTTATATCGAATAACAATTGTATTTATAATTCATCTTAATTGTTCCCAAGATAGAATTAAATGGTTTTCCTCTATTCTATCAATATAATATAGTTTATACAGCAAATCCTCACTTAAAATCGTTTCGTTATAACGTCGTACAGTGGGGCAAGAACCACACAAAGTTGGCAAAAATTCGGTTGTCTTCTATGCTGAAAAGATATGACGCGGTGATATTTTAATAAATAAAAATGCAAAATACCGCAAATTTGAAGCAAATTAAAATATATTTTTGTCCCGATGATCACAGATTCATTTGAGCAACATACGACAATACATCAGAAGAATGAGAAAGCCTTAAATTTTCAGTTTTTATTCTTTTAGTTGGCTCTGAAGACTCTTGATGAAGCTATCAAGGTCTTCCTACACTTTTCTCATGTATCGTACGACATTCTACTGTACAAGTGTAATCAGTAGAAGATAGTGGTGTCTCTACCAACTTTTACTACATCCTGTTCCCTTTACAGTCTGCCCACTTTTTAAATTTCAAAATAAAATAAGATAGCTGGCGATATAGTCTTGGAAGGTAATGAATGTTCTGGATATTTCGTACGATCTACCAATGTTTGCTTAAGATATTTGTATATGACTTTTATTGATGTTAGGTTGGACTCATTTAAAATATGGAACAATTCCATCTTGGTAACGATAAAGATTCATACGAACTCGGTTTTTCAATGGATTATATTTCTGCTGAAACAAATCGAACGAAAATAAAGTTGTAGTAAAGACTACGAAAGAGGCTACTTTCCTATACTTTAATTTGGATTTTCTTAAGAGCATGATGGAGTAAGAATTTGTTTTATTTTAATTAAACTAGATATATGAGGAAAAATGTTACTCGGAAGCATAGTTAAAACACTTGAACAATGTAATCTACAATTATTCAGTATCTCAAAAACATATAACTTCTGCTATCGAATTATTATTTCGGAAAATATATGAAATATGATTTATTAAATAACTCTCCCGTGCAATACTTATAGAACTATAAATGTTTAAGTTAAAATATTATTAAGGGCCCATGAACATATTCCGCGTCGTTAGAATGCCGGCCCATGAACATTCTTGAGGAAAGATGCAAGTACTTTTATAATCATTTATATATAATTATTATGAAGTTTCTTCAGTGATTTTACAAAATAAATGCAGGAGATTGCAAACACGATCTAATAAGAATAATAATAACTGAATTTCTTTCTCGAAATCTGATTATTGTAATTTGTATTATTTATTCTTCATTAAAAAGTATTACAGGCGATACCGTTTAGACAATATGAGCTTCTCCCAAGTAAAGTATTTGAAAGTAAGGGTCCTATCAAAATAGGCAACTTTGTGGAAGTCCTAGACGAATACGCGCAATATCAGAGGATTCAGTATGTGGTAAGTTAGCAAATTTATTTAATATTAGATAAGTTTTCAGATAATTCGGTGATGATTTTGCTTTTCTGTGTATTCGAGACGAAGGCCCAAATAGGAAAGCAATAATCAATAATAGATTGAAAATTGGTGAAAAATATTGAGCGAAGTATAGTTTTGAAAGAATTAGTTTGACAGTTTCTCTACGATTTCCTTGTGTGCGGTCAATCCTTTAGCAACGTGGTCGATATCTTGTTTAAAAGCAAGTTTATTGTCAAAGTTGACACCTAAATCTTTAATACAGTTGATATTGGTAAGCTTACGGTTGTAGCTTTTAAAGGTAAAAAATTGGTAGGCTTTTAATAAGAGCAAAACATTGAGACTGTTTTGTTAAGATTGATGGAAGGATTTGGGTATTTTAGGTTGGTGAAATGTGTTGGGATAAGTTTTGTAAGATGTTCATATTACTGTTTATGACCTTAAGATAATCAAAATAGTATATGGTACTAGATCTGTGATCGAGTATACGGTTTATGTATGAAGTAAAAAAACATAGTGCTAAGGAGAGAGTCCTGTTGGATACCAAGTAAAGGAGAATAATCACTGAAGAAAAGCCATTTATTTTCAGTTCGTAAGTACGGAGGAGATAATAATTGTTTAACCAGGCTATCATGGTGGCATTCGTCATATTTTCAATTCATACGGCATCATTTATAATTCGTTGGAACCACCAATTGTATGATTTTGAACTGTGCGTGGTGTCAGGAAATCCTTCTTGTAATTTTCTCTTTACAAGCATTTATGTTTTTTATTATTCATTTTAACCAATCATCAGTGATGAAGATTAAGAAACCTCACTTCCCATATCACCCACCGTTCACTAATTCCCGAAATTAGGTAAATGAATATCTTAGATACTTTCAGGAGGAGTTTTGTGTCTTTTTTTTATAAGCTTGATTATGTTTCTGTGACCGGAAATATGCCATAGGGACTTAACTTTTGTTTATATCATTTTGTCTATGGTAAGATTAGTTTCGTTATACATTGTTTATCTTAATTAGCATCGCAATTTCCAAGAACTTATCGGTGAGGATTTGCAATGCTCAAGCATATAAATTTGATAGCTTAGATAAATTTTCGTTTTAAGTTCTTAAACAACCCCAATTTAATATCAAATAAGCAAATTAATTTTTAATATTAGTTAAAAATGAATATTTTAAAACTGTCACGTAATACAAGAATAGTATGGATTTGCTGTAAATAATTGATATATAAACACTGAAGATTTTTATTAGAGGCTCTATAAAATGTTATTAGACATAAATACAGGCAATTTAGCATGATCAAAACATGGTTATATAATACTAAAAGCTCTACTTTTCCTTATTTTCTATTAAAAAATTAAGAAGATTTGATTAATTTTGCTTTTTATACCTGATACTGTGAGAAACTGTGATATATGAAGATGAATGTAAGAATTTCTGTAAAGAAATCCGTTTGCAATTTATGGTGAAAAATTTTTCTATATTTATCATACAAATCTACATTAATTTGTTAGAAAAAAACGTTGTAATTGGTGCGTGAATTCTAAATGTTTAGTTTATTACATTTTGAATTAATTTAATGAACTACTCTCCATGCAAGAGTTATTTGGGTTAAGAGAGAAATTTCAAGGATTTTCGATGGACAATTATCAAATTGTTTAGTTCACATGACTAAAAAAACAACATAAATTTTATACAGTATAAGTGAGTTAATTCGGTATTCTATAATCCGGAATGTTCGGTAATCTGGCATGACAGTATTTATGTGAATTGAAATTTGTTTGGACATACGGTACGTTAAAGATCCCAAGTGGAAAAGTAAGCAAAGATGGGGGCAACCCTATCTTCATCTCGATTTCCACTGGAGATCTTTAGCGTACCACGTGTCAACACGTAGCGTGTAGCAAGTAACGTGTACCACGTGTCGCTTGCTACATGTCTGGAGGTCGACCACGGAATGAAAAAGCTATGTGATTGAGAAAAATGATCTGTTTGATTAATGAGCGTGTGTGAACAAATCGAAAGCGTGCAGCAGCGTGTGCTATTAGAAAATGTACAGCAATGTCCGCAACGTTCGGACTTTATAAAGATTTGCGAAAATACAAAGACGCCCGGTAATCCGGTATTTTCGATAATCAGGCATCATTCTGGTAAGTGATGGATAAACGAGCATCTACTGCATTTGATCAAATCCTTATAATGCTTATTTCATATTATAATTTTATGCTTCCTTGTAAGAAGATACAGAACTTTTTGCTTTTCGAATCAGTAAATAAATAAACGTAATGGCGTATTTACATAATTAAAAGAAAACTTTCTTATTTACATTAGAGAAAAAAATATCTAGAGATATGTTTAGAAATTTTCCTCATGGATCCTATCCCATTTCAGAATTTTATTAATTACAGTTGATCGTAACATAGCAACAAATTATAACTTTATATAAGAATAAAACTAACAAATAATTATTTAAACATCAACTATGTAAATTTCGATTGTATTAAATTAAAATTCGTTAATAAAAAAACTGTTAACTCCACTGGAGATCGATCCCGGATCTCACAAAACGTTAAGACATTCTGTAAGATCCGAGATCGAATCCGGCGATCGAAAACCCCAGGTAATTTTTAGGGGGTTCGCTGTCATGCAATGTCAAGCCTGATCGCTTGTGGACCTAGCCAAATCTATGATAAATATGATTAAAAAGACCCACGGAGATGAAACAGATAAGAATTAATAAAGATAAAAGAATGAGCAATTATTTATTATGGCATCGTCACCAATTTAAATAGTATCTTGCCCCTGTATATCATACTTTTCTTGACAACAACAGAGTCATGCCTGTCATCTACGTAACTTCGTTCTGGGTAAAAGTTTTGAATTGAAATCACGTGACTTTGATCTAGATCGGATGTTCGTATATAATCAGGGCATCCTACCTCTAAGCTTATCATATCTGTTCTTGACTTTCAACTTTCTAAAATCATTCTCGAAAATAAGGAAGGACAAACAGATGGACGATAGTTGAAATTTATAGTTCTACAATTTTTTTCAAAGTACAGCCCAATAAATAAATAAATAAAAAGACTAAAGTCACCCGCACGGGATCCATAGAAACTCTGGATGACCACGAAGTTCATTGGAATAATTGGAATTAATTAATTAACTTTAAAAATATTTTTGTATTATTTTTAAAAGTAGAAGTATCTAACATTAAACGATTAAAAACAAGTTATGTTTAAAAATTAATTAAAAAGAAATCAGACGAGAAATGCTTAAAATAATTTGAAAAAATCCTGTGATAAATATAATTTATAGTCTATATAAAGTTTAAATTATTTTTAAAGTTATCTTTTAATATTTGAAAATATTAAAAATAAAAGTAATTTTAACAAATTTCAACCAGGGATTCAAACATTTTCATTTTAATAAACTTTTATAAAAGAAAAATGTATATTAAATGCTATCTTTACGTATTTGTAATAATGTAAACATTCATAAAAAGTTTAAAAATTAATAAATTAAATTGAATAAAAATTCTCAAAATTTTAATCTCTGTTTTAAACTTTTCATATTTAATGAGTCGCTTTTAAAAATATTTAAAAACTTTTATACAAAAGTTTTTTGGATTATGTTTATAATTAATTTCAAGCATTATCTACTGAAGTTTTATGATTTAAAATGTATTTTAAACTTTATAATATGTAAAAGTATTTATAAAATGATAGATTAAATACAATAATTTAAAGTTTTAACTTTAGTTTATTGAAAAAATTTTAAACTAAATTCATATTATATTATAATGTAAATACTTTTAATTTATTTTAAGCGTGTTTAT
>NW_019384338.1:0-64053 GCF_000671375.1 Centruroides sculpturatus | reverse complement strand
AAAAAAAATTGTTTTAAGTAAGAAAAATATAAATATAAAATTTTATTTATAATTTTTACAATTAAATTATTCAGTTGATTGATGTAATTTTTAAATTGCAGACCTATAAATTCCCACTTATCGAGACCAGATATGGAAAGCTTAGGGGCAGGAGGTTTTGGTTAACTATATACGTACTTCCGGTTCAATATTGGAAGTTCGTATATATGATTTTAATGATTTTAGATGATTGTAATTGAAAATTTTCTGCAGAATGGAGTTAGATAGATGACCGGCATTACTCGATTGTTTGAAGGAAAAGTATGATGTACAGGGGCAAGACATTACTAATTTGAGGTGGAGAGCATATATTTTAAATTAAATAATTTCAAATAAGATTAAAAATTGCAGCCCAGTGTCAATTTTTAGAATTAGTTTTTCTTTTAATATTTGTTTGAGTTAAAATTCTTATACAAATATAACAAAGTTTCTTTTTCTTTCTTGTTTTTAGTTTTCAACAAAAGAAAACTGTTAAGAAAGAATTACAATTGTTAAACATGTATATTTTTTACTTAAATTACCTGTTACAAAATGTATTTTTCTCATAAAATATTTATTAATGTAAATATATATTCCAATAGCGATAGTTTGTTTAAGGTAAAAGCAAAATTTTATGTAAATTTGCCGTCTTAAATCTCCTGACTTTTCTGTTGGAGTATACAAATACAAACTTTTTATTATTATATAAGTTTTTTTTACATTCTTCTATCGCCTTTATTGTTTCAAACGTTCTGTAAACAAGAATATAATATAATAAATGCATGTTATAAGTTTTTACCAGAAATTTTTAGGACTGGATTTTATCAGATATTAAATAATCTTGGTTAACTGATTTAACCTACCCTTAAAATATATTTAAATTAATTGACTTTTAGACCAGTCTGTATTATTAAATAAGAATTTAATAATATAGGATAGCGTTAAAGTCAATAAGTAAATAAATTAAGTATTTAAGTTTTCTGACTTTTAATATAATAAATGTTATTTTTAATAGCATAGCCTAAATTGTTAAATTTACAAATTAAAGTTATTGTTTTGTAGAGAAAAATATTTCTTTTGTATTATTTAAGTAATATTAATGTATCTGTATCAATATTTATTATAATGTAAGTTGTTACAACACAGATGTAAAGTAGTTATTGCTCTATTGTATAAGTAGAAACAAGAAAGTTGATGCAGTGAGTCTTGATCTTAAGCAGTTCTAGTATAATATATATTAATATAAATATATAATATCAATATATAATTACATATTTAATAAAGAAGTAAAATTAAGACGATGCAGAGCCCATTAGAATCCACACCATTGCAGGAGGCACCAGAAGATAAGGATTCTGATCACTTATCTCTGAATCTTTTCTATAAAATCACTAAGAAATATGGTTAATTACAATTAATTATTTATTAATTATATATCTATATAAATAATGTATGCATATCCCATCTCAATAATTCAACGTTCAGAGAGAAGAGAAAAATATTTCTTTGGTGTTACCCAGTTGATGATACCCAGTTGTTCTGATAACACGTGGCTTATATAAGAGTTCACGCTTTAATGATTATTGTTACTTAATCATAATAAATATTTACTTCAAGTTAAACAGTAAAATAACCATATAGGATAAAAATACAATATTACAGTCACATGATTCTTGTTAGCGAAAAGTAACACAAATAACGATTACATTGTTAATTTTATATAATTTTAATCGAATTTCTATAGAGAATATCCGATTATTTACTCATCTATAAGCTTCATATTCATTTAAGATAAAGTTTCTAGCTCATGAACAAAGAGTAAACAAGAAAAGTTTTTCATCTCAGTTGTTGATTATTTTACCACGTCGTTACTTATTAACATATTAATTTAAATTTTTACAAGAGGATGTAATAAATTCGATGTAAATTATTTCATAGGTAAGCGCAGAAAATTCTTTCTTTCATTATAAATAGTATTGGACACGTATAATAAAGTACAGACCTTTATTATTTCAATCATGACTCATGGGAAAAACTCATACTTTATTTATATTACAACTCTATCTTCGAATGAAACATATAAGAAACTATCATGTATGTGATGAAGAAATAGGGGAAAGAAAAATTCATCATTCATCGAATAATCCCATGAGAAAAACATGAAAAAAATACCTAACAAGATTAACTTTTGTGTATCTATTTATAAATAGTTTTGATTTAATTCCTGTTTACTTTTTTCTTTATTTTATTTATTTTTTGACTTATTAATTTATTATTTTGATCTTAAAATAAGATCAGAACAAATGCACCTTTAATTTTATCTAGAATTTTACATTTTTTAAAAAAAGAATTAAGCAGTTTTTTATTAAATTTATAAAATATAAAAATTAAATTTCTATTGGTAAAAAGCTTCAAGAGCATTAAAATTTAAATTAATTGGTACAGTAAAAACATTCCTTTGTATCAATTACATTTTACTTAAGAATTAATTAATTTCTGAAAAGTTTTATCTGACTATTTCTTAATTTTTTAAATGATTTTCCATTAATTTCTACTTTAATTTTGATTATGTATATACAGTATATAAAATTAAAACAATCCAGTTAAATTGCCTTTTTTAAATAGTTTTCTTAAGCTTAAATGAAGTATTTTTTTAAAATTTAACCCATAGAAATCTTCGTACGATTGGGGAATTGATAATTTCTGCATCTTTATTTATTATAATTAGCGAAATTAAACTTCTAAAACATTTATAAATGCATTTGCCACTTTTTAAAATAAAACTGAGACATTTATTTATCTTTTTTCACGATGAGATTTCTCATTCGTTTAATATAAGAAAAAAAATTAATTCAGAAAATTGTTAATTTTATAAAATAAAAAAAATTGTGTTTTGAAATAAATATTAATTATAAAACTGTAAATGTAGTTCAATAAATAAAATAAAAAATTAAAAGTCAATTAATTTAATGACAGTTTTCAAAAGAATCTCAAGTACTCAGAATCCTCAAGAGCAACGTTATACAATGGAACGAAAAAGTACATTTATTATGATAATTTATTTTTTTTTTCTTTAAGCTATTTCGAAAAGGGATAAAAAAAAGTTTTATACAATGTTACCCTTGACGCAAAGGAAGAGAGGAAAAAAAAGACAACGAAGCTATTTAATAAACTCAAAGCTCCATCACAGTTGACAAATACTTCTAAATCAAAGAATCTTACAAGAAAAGAATCGAACAATTGAAGATAAAAAAATTTACTATTGTGATAATCTAGCTGCAAACATAAAGGTTAATTATTGGGCTGCAATTTGAAAAAATTCTAGAGCTATATATTCCCATTGTCGTCCGTCCGTCAGTCTTTCCTTAATCTCGAAGTTAGATAGATGAAAGATGGGGCAGGATACGGAAACAATAGAGGCAGGAGATCCCAATTAACTATCCGATTTGCATCGGAAGTCACGTTATTTCAATTGAAAAATTTTCCCCTGAAAGGAGTTAGATAGATGACCGGCACGATTATATTGTTAAGGGGAAAGTATGATGTACAGGGGCAAGCCATTACTAATTTGAGGTGGAGAGCATATATTTTAAATTAAATAAATGATTAAAAATTGTAGCCAGGCATTGTGACGGTCGCAATAAATAAGAAATAAAAGTAACGATAAATTATTTAAGAGTTATAATAATAAAAACTGTTATTATTTGAAGATATTTCGAATTTTTTCCCTTTTTTTAAAGTAACACCAAATCTTCAGTCTCACTACTACAGAAAGTTCTTTAGCATACTGTATTCAAGTCAAATTTACATTATTCCATAATATTTATTGTTTAATATCTTCTAGTGTTTGTTTGTATGCGGTTTGTGCTGTTCTATACGGAAAACTGTCCTTATTTTAGTGTTACAAACGTGAAAAAGACTCGGAAAACTTCACGTGATCAGCCTATGAGGTGCGAAACCACGACCATTCGGTTTTAGTAGTTTTGTCCACTCGGCCACTGGTGAGTCGATATCTATATCTATGTTACATAATTATGTCGATCGATGGAAAAATTTAACATTAATTATTTCTTCTATTCTTTCGATATTCCTGTGTAAAAAGATAAATATATTCCTATATTTGTCATCTTTTTATTTAATGCTCTTATTTTATAGCCGTAATCACTTTAAAAACTTTAAAATTAAATTTTTACGTGATTAGCATTTAAGAGAATAGATTAATTTTTGGCGTTGTGCCTTATAGACTTTTTAAATGGTGCTGTATTCAGTTACAGAATTATTTTTTACAGAATAAATTTAATTTGTTTAAAAATATCTACCATTAATTATCAAATAAATGACGTATAATTTTCTTATTATCGGCTCATATCTCGTTAAAATTATCTTTATCTTATAGTGTAAAGGAAGCTTTCTGTGATATTTATTTAAAGAATATTTTATAAATTATTAACATTACCGAAAATTTTACGTAAATAAACGTTAAAAAATTGTTTTTAACTCTCTAAACAGAAGTTAGAACAACTACTACAGAACAGAAAAATAATTTTAAACGAGACAAAAGATCAGACTGATTAATAACGAAGGCCAACAAAGTAAGATCTCTGACGCTTGGCCACTAAATAAATAATTGTCAGAACAAAAATATTATAAGGCTTTTATATGAAAATAAATAAAATATCTTAGAAGAAAGAATGAATCCATTTTCCAACAACTCCAGTTAAATTTCCAGCAATCATCTTAAATGAAAAGAATTCTTCTAATGATCAATTGATTGAGCCAAGTAATGACCAATTTACACAAATAATTACGTTAATTTTCTTAAAATTATAAATCTTATTTATAAATTTTGAATTAATGAAGTAGAATTACGAGTTTATTCATCAATTAAAGTATACGTATGTTTTTCTTATTTTTATTTCTAATTTTAGTATGCATTTCGAACTTAAAATAGTTGTTTTATATATAAAGTTTTCATTAATGGTGTGATCTGAATAATTAGAATTACTTTACATGTTATGTAAATTATATAATACTTACTCGTACAGAAAATCAGTGATAATTAACGTCGATCATCCTCGCTACTTTCTTTAATACTTTTATGCAAATGACTCTACTAATGGACATTTCTTGTTCGTTCTGTAAATAGAATTTAATTCTTGAGCATATCCTTTTTTAAATCTTTTATATGTTTATAATGTAAAGAATCGTTTGATTAAAATATATAAAACTTCATTTTTTTAAAAGTTGTACAAACTTTAGAAATATTTTATCGTTAACTTCTTTTTACGAAAGCATTAGACTTCTACAACGTGGCTACATCTTAAAGATTACTTTTGCTGAGTGACATTTCACTTTATAATATTTTTAATAAATTCTACTGTTTTTTTAAACAATCGTAATTCGTAATTGTTGAAAAATTTGGATAAAGAATTCAATCGTCATTTTAAAAGTCAAATGTCGAAAGGATAATAAAGAATTATTTTAAAAACAATTCAATATAATGTCAAATTCAATCAATAAAACAAATCTTATAAATATTTTAAATTATGCAAAAATATATCCTAATATTTTTATATTAATAATGCATCTCATATTTTTCTCAAATATATATTAATATAAATGTTCTTTATATATAAGTTAAAGCGGAGAAAGAAAGGAATAGAGAATAGAGAGAGAGGGGGGTAAAAAACAGAGAGATGAGACGAGAAAGAAAGGAAAGGTGAGGGAAGAGAGAAGAGAGATGGAGAGAGTAAAAAGAGAAAGAAAAGAGTCAGGAGAGAAAAGAGAGAGGTTGAGAGAGAAGAGAGAAAGAGATTAAAACGCAGGTGAGAGGAGAAAGAAAAGAGAGGTGAGAGAGAAGAGAGAAGATAAAAAAGGTGGAGAAAGAAGAGAGATAAAAAAACAGAGAGGTGAGAGGAGAAAGAAAAGAAAGGCGAGGGAACAGAGAAGAGAGAGATGAGAAAGATAGGAGAGAAAAGTGACAGATGGCGAGATATAGAGAGTTTCTTATGTATATAAAATTCACAAAATTTTATTTTGATGTTATCTTTTTAATAAATTAAATTTATTTGTCTGGTAAAGTTATTATTATTGGCAATATTTACAAAACTGATTAATTCTTTTAATAGGAGGAAAATAAGATTCAGTGCTTTTATTTAATTAAGTATTATATCAGAGAAAAACTTTCTAAATATATATATTATATATATTTTTAGTCTGTTTGTTTCATATGCAAAGTAGGTTTTGTTAAATAATAATTAGCATAAAGCAAAATTTTAACTTCTTTCAATTTGTTTAGAAGAATTATTTTTCATGTGATGTAAGGATTAAAAATATCCAGTCTTAAAGGATTATTTTACTTTTTAGAGAATTTGAATTGCTGATTTTTGATGTTTCTATAAAATTTCATCTAATTAAATTTATATAACTATTACTGTGTTTTTCTTTATATTCTTGTACAAGCAAATTTTTCAATAAGGTATTTGCGTGTACAAGGATATAAAGAAAAAAACACAGTAATAGTATAAACGTTTTCTGAGTTATTTTACAAAAGTTGAAATGTTGATCGTAATTATATATAAAGAAACCTATAAAACCTGTCTAAAACGGAGCCTGAATAAACCGGAAACCTGCCTAAACGGTACGGTCGATCCGGTTTACACAGGTTTTACTGTATAATTTTTTTTTCTCATTAAGATACAGTACATTGAGTATAACTTGTCTACCTTATGTTGTAACTTCAACCTGTTAAGGCTACAATACAGGTTTTTTAATACGAATTTGTATGGGTTCAGTTCCAGTTAAAAAAGTTCCAGTTAAAAAAGAAAGTTACGTAGACAAGTTATACTTAACATATGAAACACGTATCTTAATAGTAAACTGAATTTTATGTTATATCTAGAGAATCCTTTAAAAATATATTCAGAAGTTATTTCCAATTTAATATTTTACTGCCTTATTTGTATGTATATACATGTGTAGCATATTTTTAAAATGGAGTTCTCTAGATATAACATATCTAATTCAATATACAGGGGCAAGCCACTACTAATTTGAGGTGGAGAGCATATATTTTAAATTAAATAAATTAAAAATATTATATTAACTTTTTCATTAATTGTGATATATTAGTGGATTGCTTATATATATCTATGTTTGTCCGCACGTCACCATTTTGCAGTGTACATAAATCATCAACGGTGTCTTGCGTTACATCAATTTCTACGTAACAATGACGTTATACACACAACAGAGACGTCACTATATCGTTCAAGATACGTTTATTTATATTATATACAGTACATCATGTATATATTGTTAGTATAGGCAAGTTAGTATCACTGTTTTACCTGAATTACATTTGTTATACGTTTTCGAGAATTCGATTCTCAGAAACTCATTCGATACTGCCCTTGATTAATCATAAGAAGGACCCTCGTCGTGTGACATTCGTTTCTTTGAATAGAGTTTGTCATATTCTGTGAAGACTGTTACACCTGGAAACGCTTTAACTTATTTGTCTAGAAGTGAAATCTTAATTTTCCGCTTTATCCAAGTTGAGCGACGTTATTCATATCCAAGAAAACTCTCATTTTTGCGTTGGACGGGTTTAACTGTTTATAAATTGATAATGTAAAAGTAACGCGGAATTATTTATCGTGAGATGCTCTTGATTTTAATAGTATCTTGCTCTTGTACGTCATACTTGTCGTTTTAACAATAGAGTAATGCTTGTCATCTATCTAACTGCATCCAGGAAAAATTTTGAATTGAAATAATCTGATTTTCGGCTTAAATCGAAAGTTCCTATATAGTTAATCGGGGTCTTCTGACCCTAATCTTTTCACATCTGCTTTCCAATTTCGCCTGTCTAACTCCATTCTCGAGCTTAAGAAAGGACAGACAGGCAACAGTTAAAATTTATGTCTGCAACTACCAAAAATTGCAGCGCTATCATCTCTATATGAACCTTTACCGATCATTTATCTAACACTTTTATTTTCAATAAAGTTCTATATAAATATAATAGACAGACAACTAAATATAAAAGTAATTTTTAAATCATTTATTATATTAAAGAACTGTTTAAAAATTTAAGAAAAAAACTAGAAAAATGAAAAATCAAAATGTTATAATGAAATAATTTTACATGTTCAATATTTTCATAATATTGTTGCTAAGACAGCAATAAATTTAAAAGTCAAATGGAATATATTATTCAGCTGGTGTGTGCTGAATATATATTAGAAATTTAAGCGTAAAGTAATGACAATCGAAGTGTGAAATAGCAGAATAGTTATAAATGGATTGTTAGATAATAGACAAAATCTTTTGGAGTCGAAAGATAAAATAAAACACGCTTACATAGGTAATATAAGGTTTGATAACTTCATATTGGAAAATAAAGGGACCATGAAATTCTTGAAAAAACTACAATGTATGAAGTGATGATTGAGAAATTGAAGTACTTTTCCAACTTTTGGTATTTGATATTGGAAAATTACATTACTTTCCAACAGAAATTTTGAGGATTTATATATTTATCAAAAATATATAAAATGAAAGTGGTGAAATCTTTAAGAAGAAGCATTCAGATTTTTCAAAAATTCACTATGTATCAAATTTCAAAGCAACCAACTTATTACTTTATATTTAGTTGTAATAAATTATAATTTTTCTATTGGAAAGGTAGGGATGTAGTTTTTTTTTTTCATTTCACAAGCTAAAAAAATAAAATTTTTTTTCAATGTTAATATAGCACTTTAGCTACTTTTACATTAGGACTCAATTATTATATTTTTTATTCCATTGATGTTGGTAATTGTAAATTTTCTTTACTCGATCGCTTTATAAAATCATATTTTCAAGTACAATAGAAATAAAACTTTTTAAAATTTTTCGAAAAATATATAATTTTATTGGTTTTTCAGAAAGGCCGATATTCATTTAATTAAATTCTATGGGAAAACTGGCCCCTAATCCCTGTTTTTCCATAGAAATATTGCCATTGTCCTCTTGGTAGATTGCTCAAGTGTTGCGTTGTCTTATTCCATCATTCCAATCCAATTCTAGATAGCATACAGATTGTCCAAATTATAAAATATTCAACGATTTTGAAAAATGTTCAATCCTTCTGGATTTTCTTCATCCATAGGAAAAATCGCTGTCTGAAGTTACTTGATTCTACATCTATTTTCAATTAAATTTAAATAAGAACTGCTTCTTTCGGGTATCTTAAATCGATTAAATTGGATTGATGGAAGAATGCAACACATGGGCGATATGCCAAGGAGAGTTACATCCTGAGAGAACTTTCTATGGGAAATTGGCTTCTATTTAAGTGTTACACGTAAAGAAGACCCAAAAAACGCCACGTGGCAAGACACGAACCAGCAACCAGTGTCCAATAGTTTTATCTACTTGGCCATATACTATTCGATTAATAATAAAATAAATCCGCATATTATCAAGAATTTATCTGAGAAAATTATTAAATTCATAAAAGAAAAAATAAATTATATTTAATATTTATAAAGAGATTGACTCAAATGAAAATAATCACAGAAAAAAGGATTCAAATATTTAAAAAAACTATGAAGAAATTATAGGAAAAAATGAATAATTTCAGAATTATTCAATGACTTTTGCATAATTTTCTATTAAAACGGAAAATAACAGTTTTTAATACCGGAAAAAGTCTTTCGAGTTTCGAATTTATAAGCAAAATAAGAGGAAACACTGAATTAAATAAATGACACTTCATCAAGATATTGAATAATTTATTTATTTAACTGTGGATCGTATTCTGAATAAGTAATGCTTTATTTTATGCATGTGGTTTCTAAAACAGTTTACATAAATTCTATCACCGTTCTCCATGCTTAAAATGTAAGAAGAAGTACGGTACATGCGAGTTGATTGATTCGAGCTATAACAAAGTTAAAAGGTCATACAGCAGTTGCCTGTTGCTGAAAGTGACAAACAACGACAACCTATCAAGATTCGGAAATGACTATTATCGAGAAAAGAATCGAGATAATGGGATAAAATAATATTTCACGAGACAACAAAACAATGCAGTAATCGAAGACATTTCTTTCCTATTAAAGGCGTGTTTCACATTGTCAATGAATAAATCAAAAATTTCAAGAGAATAGAATCGATCCGGATATTCGTCACTAAGATTTATTATAATTAAAATAATAACAATTAACATTTTATACACCGAACAAAATATTCAAAGGAATAAATAATTATTTGAATAACATCGGCTATAAAATTTGTCTACCACAATTTTCAAATTGGAAAACCATACATTTTTATTGTCGTCCGTTTGTCTATCCTTCTTTAATCTCGAAAATGGATGAAAATCGAGACCAGACATGGGACCCGATTAACTATATACAAACTTTCGGCAAAAATTCCCTTGAAAGGAGTTAGATAGATGGCCAGCACGACTCTAATGCGTATAGGAAAAGTATGATGTACAGGGGCAAGCCACTACTAATTTGAGGTGGAGAGCATATATTTTAAATTAAATAAATTAAAACTATGATTAAAAATTGCAGCCAGGTATTGTGATAATGTCACAATAAAACAATTGCTCGTTAATCGTAAATATGTCTCTCTTTCTTTTCGTTTCTACTCAATCGAGGAGGTTTCTCTGCATTGAAAAATTCATATCTTTATTGATACATAGCGTTATAATTTCCCATACGTTATGCCCATGAAAAATTCTTAGGACTGTTCGCCCGAATTCGATCCCGAATCTCCAGACACTTTAACGACACTTTAACCACCTTGGCCATCTGTCTATTCCATTTTTCTGGAATAGTGTTTTCAGGAATATATCTTTATTTATACAGGAATTTTCTTTCTATATGAAATTGTTTTCTTTCAAATAAGATTTCACTCAACTCATTTTCTATAAATAAATAAATATATTTTTTTCTTGAAACGAAATTGATTTTTCTTTGCAGTCATTCCCGAAACCATCATCTTACAAGTATACACAGTATACTTTCGATATTTTTATGATTTACACAATTTTTCTCTATTGATTTGTCATATGAAATGATTTCTTTTAATTTTTTACGCTTTATAAAATATTAAATATTGAAATTTTTAATTATAATAATACTGTATAAACAATTATAGGTATGTGTCTCTCGAAAACACATTGTGTTTCTGTACGTGGAATTCTGTGGAACCTGTGTGGAACATAAGTAAACGTTTGTTTTCTGTTTTTCGTTATACTTGTCGTTTTTATTTTGGAACCATTTAATTAATATTAATAAGATTAAAATTAGAAGAAGAGAATAGAATAGAAGAGTTTAAAATTGAAGTAATGGAATAATTTAAAGTTTTGTTTGAGATAATTAGTTGAAAATAATTATTAATATATTAAATATAAGAGCTGAATCATTGAAGGCAACGGGGAACCACCAAGCATCTGTATCTCCCCACAATTTGATGGACAGAAGATTCAGAAATAATCCGTTTATCAGAGTAATGGATAGGACCTCTGTGCAGTTGGCTACCAGGAAAGATGGCAAATGTAACGAATGAAATGAAAAGACTGAAGATCTCAACCTTAGGAATCTCTGAAACAAGATGGGTTAGAAAAGGAGATATTACTACTGACGAAGAAATAAGATTCATCTACTCAGGAGGAACGGAACGTCAATGAGGAATTGAGGTGATGCTGGAAAAGAAGATGGCTAAATTAGTTGACGGGCAAGTATCTGATAGGACTATAACGCTGAGGATAGATGCTTAACCAAGGGGCCTTTTCTAAATCCAGACATACATGCCAACAAATGACCATTCAAATGAGGAGACGGAGGAAGTTTATAAACAAATAAACAAATGCCTATAAATTAAAAGAGATGTAGTGATTATTACAGGGGACATGAACGCCAAGATCGGAAGAGGGAGAGAAGATAATGTAATTGGACCATGGAGATTAGGAGAAAGAAACGAGAGAAAGTAATCTTGTTGAATTTTGCAGAAGAACCAACATGATTGTAACTAACACCTGGTTCCGAACAGCATGAAAGAGGATTGGCTACATTGAGAGCTCTAAGGTTAAGAGGAGCAGAAACAAGAAACCAAATTGATTATATTCTAGTCAACTACAGATTTAGAAATGTCAATATAGTGATCACTCGATATAGTGCATTTTCGATATAATAAATAATTCTCCTAGTACTTTATGTATAACTTATAGAAAAATTTTGATATAGTGAATAATTTAGCTCAGTAGTTTGAGAATTCGCTATATCAAGAGTCCACTGCATATCGCAATTCTAAAATATGTTAAAAGATATTTTAAAATTGTTAATTTTAAATAATTAAAGAGAGAGGCTTATTTACAGTTTATGAATTTTAAGATAGATAAAGAAAAATTTAATATAAAATTATTTAATCATTTAAATCTTATACATTTCATATAATTTAAGCAGCAAGAAGTCATTATATTAATTTATTAAGTGGAAGATAATTTGTTTTTAGCATAAGAAATTCTTCATAAGCAATTCAAACGACTTATGGGCGTATTCACAACGAAGGATCAACAGTTATAGTTATAAATCAACCAATTACCATTCATTTTACTTTTTAGTATATGAACTCTTATTGGTTCTATAACGCTTGATCTTTTGTTACGGATATTAATTATCTAAAAAAATCAATTGCTCTATAAATTGTTAAAATAAGGCCATTCCACTTACTTCATTCAATACCTTATGTAATGATTATCAATATATTTATAACAATCAAACCATTCGGAACGATGTACTAAATCTAAATTGTTACAAGAGGATTCACTTAGTGTATTATTATTTAATTTTTTTTCATTTATTTGAATTTTCTAACCAGACAAAAACACTAATTTTAATTAACAGAATGGGTCCAGATTTTTTATATCGAAGACTTGATGCCCACAAATTACAGAATACTTTTTACACCATAAAATTAGAGTAATTTTAAAATATAATCGAAGTTTAATTCGTAGATAATTTGAAATTATGCTTATATTTGGATTATTTTTTATACTAATTAAATTATGGAATCACTTTATACAGGTTTCATAATTTAGATAGCATTGATAATGCTGCGTATACAAGCCCAAATAACTCTTTATGGTCGAAATGATTATATTAAAAAGTAAGTATTTATATTATTTTTACTGTTAAAGAACTGATATTGATTTATACAACGAAGAACAATGACTTACCATTTACAAATAATAAAATCGACAGAAATTGTTAATCCTTTGTTGCAAAATATTAAATACTAGCAGGTGGGCCCGGCGTTGCTCGGGCAAAAGTAACGATAACTAAGATAAAGATTATTACGTTACAGTCAACCTTACCCGTTTTCACAGAATGCAAGAATTGGGTCCCCTTGTTTCCAGACTAATTAGAGAATTTTTAGATGGGTCTAAAAATATGTTCGATTTCCCGCAAAAACGAAAAAAATTGCATCTGCGTATTGCACGTCGCTTTCTCTTAACAATTCCATTGTTACATAAGATTTCCATTGTTGACACTTCCATTGTTACTTAAAACTTTTATTGTTACTTAAAACTTCCATTGTTACTTAACACTTCCATTGTTACTTAGCACTTCCATTGTTACTTAACACTTCCATTGTTGATGGAAGTGTTAAGCCTTAATCCTGTCCCTCTCCCCCGTGGGGAGGAATTTCGAAAAATCCCTTCTTAGTGTGCGTTCTCTTAACGTACCCTAACTGTGTACCAAATTTCAGCTTTCAACTCCTAACCGTTTGGGCTCGAATCCATAATGTATATAGAAGTTTTAATCCTGTCTCTCTCCCCCCGGGGGGAATTTCGAAAAATCCCTTCTTAGTGTGCGTTTTCGTGACCAAACTTTAACTTTCAACTCCTTACCGTTTGGGCTCTGCGCTTATTATTATTATTATTATTATTATTATTATCATCAACCCGTCTCGATTATATATTAGATTGTTCAAGGTATTGTATAATGTAGGCATACTGTACGATGCGAAGAACAAACAATAGATTATTTTGTACGTATTTTGACGGAATATACAGGTTGTGTTATAAAAATAGCGTACAGGGAGTCATGGTTTTATACATATGTATAATGTTAATGTATTGATATATAAGGTTATATGTATATTACAGTTGTTTTCATTTGTATTGTATACATATACAGTATATATTTCGTGTTGTATACTTTATACTGTGTACATGTATAAACGCTCTACACTGTAATATTAAATTATTTATTATTTTATGAAATTATAATTACAATTAGCTATTTAGGAATTCGAATTGTAATAATTATTAGACAGCCATATTGAAGGATATATTAAACTATTTATAACTATTATAGAAATGTCGCTTTATTTAACCGACTCTAGAACAATAAATTTCACATTAAATAACATTAATTTTTGCTTTTTTTATGTTTTTCTCTAATAAGTTCATATTTACGATCTGACTGTTAGAAGAATTCTTATGTCTAGGTGTGGCTTATTGATAACATTTGTAATATCGAGTGACCTACATAGCTTTAAGCAATTTTCAAAATTTATATAGACTACATTTTCCTGAAAGTAATCGAGTAACATTCTTATTCTGTGAGAAAGTAGAAAGGTATTTTTCTTATAAAATTTATACAAATCATGAAAGTGGGGGTCTAACCTTTATGAATTAACGATTTAACAATATAAGTTACTACCATTACCCACCTTATTTTGAATAATTACCACAATTTTTCTTCATTTAAACTTAAATTCGGTCAAATATATCATTCGATACGGTATATATTCGTATACAAGTTATTATACAATAGACCCTCGATGTAACGGATTAATTGGGGAGGTTTAATGCCGAATGTTCGTTAAATCGAATATATTTTAAAAAACGTATTAGTGACGAACTTTTAAAATGTATTAAAACGTTATAACTGTGAATAAAATTTTATTATAATGTACTACACAATACATATTGACCCCCTTTAACGTGTTTTATTAGCTAGGTTTTCTAGATTTTTTTCCCCTAAATCGGGGTGCGTTAAATCGAGGGCCTATTGTAAGTATTACGCGCTCATACCTCCATACAAATCAATTACTGAAGCAATTCTTTAAATAAATTTAAACTTTGTAACATTTATATTCTATAAATAGCTTGTCTAGATGTAATAATATCCAAATTTCTTTATTTTTTTTTCTATTTGTAATTATATATTAAAATTAGTTCAATTAGTTCCATACTTATCAAGAACATCTGGTCTGTAACAAAGTATCTTATGACAATAGTTTCGTTTCAGTGTAATGTTTATTTAATCTGTCAATTTGTTATCTAGTTTAATTTCAACCACTAAATTTATTAACTTTCTTTTGCAATTTGTATATAAAGGTTAGTCTCATTTTATTTATTACTTTCTTTTCAAATTTCGATAAAAGTTTCTAAATTAATTCGTTAAAAAATAAAAAAAAAATAAATGCAAAATTTCGGAATCATTTTTCATTTCTGATAATATTGGAAATGTTTCTTAAATTATTAAACCATCATGACTCTATTGTTAAAGGAAAAGTATGATTTACAGGGGCAAGCCACTACTAATTTGAGGTTGAGAGCATATATTTTAAATTAAATAAATTATTAAAAATTGCAGCCCGACATTGTGACGATGTTTTCTATTCTTTTATCGTGTATTTTATCCCGGATGTTATAGAATATAACATAAAGCAGCATTCTTTAACCTGTGATCTACGGACCACGGGTTGAGTAATGGTGGTATTAGAGTAGTATGGTGATCGGTATTGATTTTGCAATACCGATAACCACAGGTATTCATCATCAACACTGATTCCATCTTTGCAGCAAAGATGTAATCGGTATTGATGATGAATACCTACAACACTGAATTGTGATCGTTGTTGAGTTAATTGTCAATAATTTTGTTATTTTTGGGTAGAATAATTGAAATGATGATGTTGATGATATTTAATTTCCACAAAATTGTACTTCTTTCTCAGTCGTGGAATAAAATAAAAAAAGCAACGAATAGTACCAGAATAGCATAGGTATAGCATTATGGTAAGCAGGAAATTGTTAGCACAGTCTAGAAAACAATTAAAGAATTTTTAATTAAAAAAGATGACACGTGAAAATCTATGAAGATAATTTCTTTTCTTTATTCTTATACGTCAACAAATTTGATATGTATTTCTGAAATTAATCTAAGGAGTTTAATTACACGACTGAAATAATTCAAAAACACAGCAAGTCCAACTGGAAGGCGGCATATTGTCTCCACAATTATCTCATAAGAGAGTTTGGATTCGAATTCAATTTAAGATTTTGAGATTTGAATATCATTATTCATTTCTCATCCACGTACGCGAGTATATTACAAGATACATCCTACATAAATATAAATGAGTTTTAAATAATATTGTACAGTAATATTAAAAAATCAACAGATAACAAAAGAAAGGTTGTGTTTTTATCACCAATTTAATTTAATTTCAGTTGTTAGAAAGAGAAGTTATTGAATTCAAGCAAGATTTCTGAACATTATTTCTATAATTCTTGATGAATTGTAGGAATAATTATCCAAATGATAATGTTAATGAATGTCAACAATTATCATTTCTATCGAATTTTCAAAATTACAGTCGAGAAATTACTCTTTTCCTAAATTAAAAACTAATATTCAAAGCATAGACACAACACATTTCACCTTCCTTTATCTCCCTTCTGTTACATAATAACTAAATTCAACTGAACTAGAGTATAGATAATCTGTGATGAGATATACTTTTGTGTAGCCATTCGCCTTCCCAATTCTTTCTTCGCATGAGGACAAATTCTATTACAGTTTTTATGAAAAATAACTGCACAATAATTAAAAAGTCGTAGAGAATCTCAAGATCAGCACAAAACATTTTTGTCCGGTTAACGAAGGACAAACAGTTGGACGTCCGTAAGAATTTACAGTTGTGCAATTTTAAAATTTCAGCCCAATTGTAAAATATGATATACAGGAACAAGACACTACTAACGCATCGATATCATAAAATTTCAGCCTGGCATTGTGACGATGTCACAATAAATAATTGCTCGTATAATATAACATTTAATTAAATTATATATTTAGTGAGTTTAGTGATTTATTAATAGGAAAATATGATATTTTAATAACAACAACAAGAAAAATGTCATATTGATTGAAATGAAAGCTATGTAAAGATTTCTATTTATTATAATTAATTTTACATTTCTTCTTATATATATGCGTGTGTCTTTGATTCTTTATAAAACAATTTACAAGCCTTATTCTCCATATTCTTCTAATCAATTATACTAATGTTTTTCCATCAGTTATTTATATTCCCAAAATATTTTTCTATTATCTTTCACAATAATCGTTGTTCTCAGCGAGCTTACACATAAAAAGAACCGCAATTTGTCATAAATACCATTTTCTTCAGATGCTAAAATCATCTTCCTATGATGAAATATTACTCTATCTTTTCAGGAAGCGTAACCTTTCAAGGCCGTATATAGACTTTTGCGAGAAAAATATCACAGATATATTATTTCTATTAGTAAAATAGGTATAAATCATAAAATATAAAATATGATTTTCCATTGTTCTGAAATACTACTTTTATATTTGAAAAATGGCAGATTTATTGTCATATTTAGAATCGAAAATATGAATTGAAACCGGAAAATCATATCGAATATTCATCTTATTATTTTTCTATTTTAAAAAATATTATTGGTATCTTATTTATAATCAATAAAATGAGCTAAATAATACATTTTTGGTTTATTTTTAATGTTTTTCTGTTATTTTCTCACATAAAAAAAGAACAGAAAAAGATGACTCTTGACTTACACCAACTTTATTCAGATGATTAGAGGAATTCTATTTAAGCAATAACACTTGTTCCTCATCCATAACACATTATCTAGTATAAAATCCATATATAACATTGAAGAACTTTTGCAAACAACCTCGTTGTAAGGGAAATTTTATTTTCTATATAAAAGTTTTTCCTATTGCGTAGCTACAAGGCTAATATTTGTAATATTTTTGAGACTACAAATATAAGATTGAAGAACTTGATGGATGAGGAGAAACCAGTGTTATTATTCGAAATTCACATAATAAATTATTTAAATCACTGAATTAGTGCAATTAGCATGGCAAATAGTGATCTCTTTGTTTTCTTTTTTTGCCATTGACTATCAAAAGTTAAGTAAACGAGTATTTTTGCTTTCATGCTGTTATATATAACAAAGGGAAAGTATGGCGATCGATCAAAGAATGACCCCAAGAATTTTTCATTTTGGACTCAGGTGACCTTGAAACGTCGAGAAATGCAAAAAATTCTGGTCTTTTTTCTATATATATGTGTGTGGGTGGTCATTATTTTGTTTACCTAATTTGAAGCATAATAACTCCTGTGCCGTTTGTCGAAAATTTCTGAAATTTTGTAGGGAAGTTTGTGTATTAGTGACATTGTTCCTATTAAATTTTGGTGGTTAAAGCTCAAGGGAGTAGGGAGATAAAGTTAACCTGTCATATCTCCATTGAAATACGACTTAATGAAGATTTTACTCGTTATTAACATTTAAAATTTTTTTAATATAAAACTCATCTCTATCCTGAAAATTAAGATTTTTGCCATTTTATAATAATTAATAATATAAAAACTTTTTAAATAAAATATNGAAATAGTAAAATAGATTTTTGTTTTTTCATTTTAGAAAGTAAAATTTTGCTAAATTTAAGTATTGATAAAAGTGCACTTTTTAATCATATATTTTTAAATTTAGTATAAATATTTTATATTAATTTCTCTTAAGTCTATATTATTCAAGAAGACAGCGGCATCAAATATTGAAATTTCATTTTCATTATGTAAATTGAAAATTTTATACGGAAAATTTTACCAAAAGAAACAGACGTAGCTGTATTTTTATATGAATTTATTCAATAATGATTACTTTTTCCCTTTTAAGAATAGACGAGACGACTAAAATCACTAACAGAAATTAAAATAACAATGTATATACTAGTATATCCTTTGATTCCTATTATTTGCATTACAAAACACGTTATAAAATCATCTGAATTAATATATTGTCTGTATAAGATACTTAAATTAACTAAAAATAGTCACTTAAGTTAGATACATAAACATATTTCATAAAAAGTACTTTCTTATTATAATATGTAATTATGAAAATGATTTAGAATCAGGGATGACTTTTTTTAATAAGAGTTGTACAGTTGCACTCCTCCCAGAAATTTTGAGAAATTAATTTAAATACCTGAATCGAAAGGTTTATTAGTTAGTATTTATTATTTTGAAGGTAGTATATATGATTTTTAATAATGACTAAGGACTGTAACGTTAAACAAACAAAAGAGAGGACTGTAGTGACTATCGTCCATTCAGACAATGCGCTTCCTTGTTTAAGAATATAATAATTCTAGCAACAACTTTCAGGAAGAAAAATCCCACGATTCATTACTGATTGGGATGCAATTTGAAAAAATTGTAGACTTACCGGTACGACTCTGCTGTTATCAGGAAAAGTATGATGTACAGGGATTTTTTTTATGTGGAGAGCATATATTTTAAATTAAAATATTATTTAAAATATGATTAAAAATTGCAGTCTAGCATTGCGACGATGTCATACATAATAAATAATTGCTCGTACAACTAAATATTTTTCAATTTATATATACTGTATGTATAAAGAGCTAATTGAATCACGTATATACTTGTGATAATGTAATGAAAACAAGCACTCACAGGGAAGAGACAGGAAGGATAGTTTTACTTTTGAGAGTTGCTTTATTCTTTGCTTTTTTCGAATAACAGATTTATAAAGAAGAGGTATTTTGTGAAAGTAAATTTATTTTAATAGTCATTAAGCTAAAGTCATTACAGTCTTCTTACAAGAAGATGGCTGCTCTTCTTTAAGTTCATATTACAGGAGACTCCACATTTTGTAGGTTAGTTAGAGTTTTTCTTGTATTTTTATACTTATTTATTCTTTATTTTTTAAACAAAATCATTCTCTTTCATGAAAATAGATGAAGATAGTACAAGTAGAAACATATCTGTTTAAAGAACATGATTTTAGTAAATCAATTTATTGATTAATTCATCTAAAGCGTATATATTTTGCCTTTCAAGACAAAATACATAACAAATTTTCATGATAATAAATATGATACAAATATCCACATTTAAATACAGAAGTTAATATATTAATGAATGTTTATAGACTGTAGACAATATAGAAGCATTGAATTTTAGAAAGAAAATCAACAATTTTAATTTACTTATAGCACATTTTTTCGAATAATAACGAGATTTTTTTAAATAAATAAACTTATAAGCATTTTCAAGTTTAGTATTTAGCATTTGTAAAACTCGAAAAGTTTATTTATATCTACAAAATATATATGTTTATATAATCAAATTGTTTACAGTTTATATAAGTCTCTATATAAATTGTGAGAACTTTTGCAACATTTCGTAGATGCTGAGTAAACGAATTTATATTCAAGAAATATTTTAGATAATAAATTTTGTTGCCTTTCAGCTTCACGAGTAAATACAATACATTTCAACAAGAACATTTTAATTTAAAATATCGCTAATTTCTCTATTAAATCGAGAAATTCTCCACATTAAATCATATATCCGTTATTTATCTCTTAATGATAAACATAAAAAGTAAATTTAACTATGTTTAGGGCTGCAATCTTTAAATTGCTAATCCGTACAGTGCATTCCCACTGGCTGTCTGCTCTTCGTTAATCTCGAGAACGGAGTTAGATAGGTGAAATTCGAGACTAGATATGAAAAGCTTTGGGACAGGAGGCCTCGATTAACGATATACGAACTACCGATCTGAAACGGAAGTTACATGATTGCAATTCCAAAATTTTCTTGACAACACAGATAGATGACCGGCATGGTTCGATTGTTATCGGGAGAAGTATGATTTACAGGGGCAAGATATCACTAAAATGGAGAGCTTAGAAACCGGAGACTCCGATTAAACATATATAAACTTCCAGTTTGGACCGGAAGTCACGTGGTTTTGTTTTTAATTAAAAGTGGCGATGTCATAAAAAATAATTGCTCGTTCATCATTATATATAATTGCATGTCTGTATATCTGTTCTCTATATTCTTCTAAACTCTTTGACCGATCTACACTAAATTATTCATATTCACTCTCTAGAAACCCACGAGGAAAATCTGTTTACCCACTCCTCCCCTATTATTATTATCCCCCGACACTGTGATAAACAATAAAAAATATCACTTTTTAAAAATATTTTGAGTAATTTTAATGTTTAAAACAAAGAATTACGTGAAATATATTATTTTTTTTATATAATTTTTTTTTTCTGTGTAGAATCTATAAAATACACACCGAACGATTTTTCTCTCTCAAAAAGCAGGTTTAAAAAAGTGCTCGACTATTACCTATAAAGCGCATCTAAAGTACTGTTTTCTATCATCAGAAGAAATGTTATCAGCTTTGATCCTATATTTTTTATTCAATTGACTTGATATATATATATATATATTGTTTTTTCCTGGACGTTTGTACTATAATGTAAAATATAATAAAAACAAAAATTATAAAAAAACAAAATGACTTTGGATAAGCTGTAATGTTTTCAGTTTAACCGAATTCTGTCAGAAAAAAAAGAGTAAAATTGTTGGAAATTTTTGCTTTTTGTTTTTTTTTTAAATCGGCTTTTCAGTTATATATTTTTTTATTTATTTTTTTATCAATCAATAGAAAGAATTTGTTTCGATGTCTTCGTGTAATGCTGACTCAACATTCTGTCAATATTTTTTATAAAAATGTCTCGCCAGGATGTACTTTTTCTACTTTTCTAATCTATAAGATAGAATAAAAAAATATAAAAAAAAATTGCTGAATGATTTTGATCTCATCTGTTATCTTTATATACTCTACTTTTTTCAATTTTAAAGGGGAAAAAATGCTTGTTTGCACTATATTACGTTAGTATGTCCGTCCGTGCGTGCGTGTTGGATGAATATGTGGAAAATTGTTTCGGAAAGAATTTTTAAAATTTTCAGAATAATTTAGAAATGTCTCGCCGAATTTCTTCTAAATTAAATTTAAAAACTATAGGAATTCTTACGTATTAAAATATTATTATTATTATTATTTAAATTTATATAATAAAGTACAGCAAAACACTAGTGTATCAAAATACAGTAAATCTCTTCTAGTGATTCATTGTAATTAATCTGTTGAATAGACTAAATTTCAGTAAATCAGTAGAAAAGATTAAAAACTACTACATGAAGAGTGAATTATAATAAAATACTAGAACATTAAAGTATAGTAAATCACTAGAATAGATTACTGTAATATTAAATTAATAGAAAAGATTAAACATCAACACATGAGAGTAAATTATTTCAAAACACTAGCATATTAAAGTACAGCAAAACACTATGATAGAATCTAGTTTAGTAATTTATTATAATTTACTCTAAACTATAATTTAAATTACAGTAAATCAGTAGAAAAGATTAAACACTAGCAGCACATGAGAGTAAATTAGAATAAAACACTAGCACATTAACATTGTTAGACAAAATACACAAAAATTTATTATATTGTTCTTAGACAAAACAGTATAATAAACTGTACAACGTACTGTACGTATTACACATTGCTTTATTTTTAATGAATGGGTTAAAATATTTCAGAACATAATTTTTAATATTGATGCTATTTTGGAATGTTATATATTATAAGAAGTTAAGTAATTTGTGATAATTAATACTTAAAAATATTTGCTAAAGTATCAAAAATGAATAATGAAAAATTCTAAGGTTATAATATAAAATCTTCAAATAATCACTTATAATTTATAATTAATGTAGCAAATTACATGATTATTAATTGGTTGAAGGCTGTNAGGACTTTTATGGGGAACTGGCCTCCTATTTAGTCGTTATTGGCAAGGAGAAAACCCGGAAAACTCCAAGCAGCCAGCCTGTCCGATCGCGGCGCGAACCCACGACCGAACTCCCAGTGTTTAGGGTACGAAGACCACTCGGCCACTGGTGGGCCAATTTCTTAACATTAACATTAATTACGATGTGGTAAAATATGTGGAGAGGCCACCAATCTTTTGTGTCTGAGGCTTCGAAAGGCATTAATTCACCAATGGACAATGTAATCTTAATCAAGAGGATTGCCTCCCGGACAACGGCGCGTTATCCTATGGGGGAAAAAGGGCACTCAACTAACAGGAGGCCCCAAACTAATCTTTTATAAGGTCATTACTGTAGTAAGGATATCGAAATTTAAATTTGGAGTCATGTCGGGAACCTTAAACTTTCCAGAGGTCTAGTTTAAAAAAAGAATGAAGATTCAAATCTGCCCGGGTCCCATGAAGCTATAACGGTCCACTGCTCACGGACCCCTATTTACGTGTTAGCACATGAGAAAACCCGGAAAACTCCACTTGGAGGCGCGAACCCTTGACTAGCTACCAGTGTTTAGTGGTTTTACCTATGGTAAACAACTCTTAGCCTTAAGATTACTTATCAAGTATCCTTAAGGCTGAGTAGAAAGAAATTTTTTTACGCGAATATTTGGAAATACTGTATAAAAGTAAAGTTTTAGATTAACACGGCATTGCCAAAATAATATCTGTGCCAAAAAATCCAAGGAACCATTTCACAAAATATCAGGCATTTTTGCACATCAGTGCATATTTATGTAAAAAGAATTTGTACATTAATATGCTCATATTTACATAATTTTTTAAATTATGTTTATATTAATTGCTGAATAACAGTTTGATTTAGATTACTTTTTAAAGTTATTATAAACCTACAATTAAGATTTTTTAAAATTAATCTTCATAAACCTAAACTCGTTGGATATTAATATTTATTACCAATTTTTATACAACAAATGTTATATAGATTAACATCCATATCCACTATATTAAAAATATTTCTAGTTTTTTATGTGAAAACATTTGAAAAATTACGATAAACTCGAATTTTATTGCTTAATATTATGGAAAATGCAAATTTTAATGTCTTCCTTGAAATATAATTTTCTCAATATTTAATTTTACAATATAGATGAGAATAAATTGTAAAGATAAAATAGATTTTATTACGCTCTGGTATTTTGTAAAGTATTTTATTCAAAATTATCAGTAAATTTTTATTTATTTATTTATTTTATTTTTGGCTCTTTCCATCCTGTGAGCTCTATGCCAAATCTTTCTTCTATATCCCTCGTTGGTTGGGCCAGACCCTAAATGGAGATGATGAAGGATGAAGACTGACTAGTTTTCATCCTTCATCCCAAGAGAAATTCTGGGACTGAATCCTGGATCTGAGAATTCCAAAACCGAGATTTTATCCCTTGAGGCGATAGGCAGTTAGCCTTCGCATACAACAGTTTATTTCAATATTAATCATTTAAAAATTCCTCAATTTATATTCAATATTCTAGAAGAAAGATTTTAATATTTCATAATTTTTTCAGAATATTTGAAATGAATATTCCACTGAATATATATGAAAACCCATTGCAGAATTTAATCTAGCTTTATACTGTTTTGTTTATTGTTTCTAAGACTCTATACTAATTAATTAATTTATTTATATTTATTTTGTGTTGTGTATTTTAATGAATAAACCAGAAAATTTCTTATATATTTTAGATACTAATAAAGTTAAGTTTACATGTACAATATCGAAGTAAATTTATTTATAACTTGTTTCAATTACAACTGAATGTTGTTGATAATATTGCGATGCTTTCTTAAATCTACAGATTAAATATATATAAAATTATTTTTAGTAGTTTAGAAATAATATGAGATTAATTCAGAATTATAAGCGAAATTTTGTACGAAAGCAATCACTACTCAGGACTTTTTAAATTCATCTTCATTACGGTCGTTCCACGTTTTAGTTCTTTATCAGGTCATCCAAGTTAACTTTCTCTATTACTTTTTGTAGTTTGAAACTTGACATTCTTTCAATTTCTTCTTATTTCTTCCAATTTTCTGTACATTTTCCTTCACCTGTATTTCCGGTTTTTCTTTGATCGCCCTTTCGGTCTCTTGCTCTTTTATTTCGAATCTTTTTCTATTGGATTGGATTGATGGGCGAATGCAACACATGATCGATCTGGCAAGACGGTGTGCTTCCCGAGAAGACTTTTTATGGAAAACTGGCTCCTATTTATGTAATGAAATTCTGGAAAATCCCATGTGGCCAGCTTGTTGGTAAGGCACGAACCCAAAGATCAACTATCCACTACTGCTTCAGTGGTTTTATCCATTAGAACACTGGTGGGTGAATGGATGAAACCACTCTTTCTAGAATGTGGTCACGTTCTAGAAAGAATGACTCATTCATTTCACTTCCTGGAAGAACCATGACCCTGCCTTTTAATACTGTACTTTAAACACACAGTTTCTTTCTTCAATTACTAATTAATGAAAACAAGAAGACCTTTTTAAAATTAATTTTAAAAATATTTTCATGTTGTTTAATTCTTCTACAACATCAAAACCGATATTAAAAGCATACGACAATTCACTATCAAATATGCATTAATGAATAATTATAAATATTGTGTTATATCAAAACAGAAACTCATAAATTATTTATAAATTGAAATATTCTCTTCAATTGCAAAGTTAGGAGAAGGACATATTCTTGTGAGAAAACAGTATTAAAAATATAAAATTAAAACAGTTATTAGCCATATCATAACAAACAGTGGTNGGAACAGGAAAAAGTCGCATGGGTCCAGGTCAGGTAAGTAGGATGGGTGAGGAAGCACAGCGGTCTTGTTTTTGGCCAAAAGCTCACGAGTTCTGAGGGACAAATGGGCCGGTGCGTTGTCGTGGTGGAAAAAACCACTCGCCGCTCATTCAAAGTTCGGGCCGTTTTTGCGTTTCATAACCCCCAGGTAGTACTCCGTGTTGACTGTCTGGCCTGTAAGTAGGTATTCGTGATGCACAACCATGAGTAAATTCGGTTATAAGAAATGTGATTGTTTCCATTGAAAATTACAAGAATATATATTTAAATTTGGTGTTTATAGTAAAAATTTTGGATGTTTCTTCTTTCTTCTGCGTTTTTTTTAATGTAGATAAGATAAGGGGGTGTCTTACCTGAGACTTTTTACAGAAAACTTGCCTGTTTTTATTCATTTCCCCCATTTTTGATTCTTCTCTTGCAAACCCAATAGAAGGAAGAAATGTTTACTTTGCTCATCTTGTCCACAGAAACAGGAAGGATACTGTGAAGGATATCCCATAATTTCAATCTTAGTGACGGGGTCAATGTGTCTGCACACACAGTACATCTTACACTGTTGAATATGGGTCTTCGTAGATGCCGGTACATTCGTGTGCCCATGCTAACCGCTGTTTATCGTCGAAAACACCCGCAATCATCGACATTGGACCATTGATGGTTGGAAAAGGGTCGCGTGGTCTGAAGAATTTTGATTTTTGTTGCAGCAAGTAGACGGAAGAGCTCGAATATGCTGTTTGCCAAGGAAGTCTTCCCATCTGGATGCACTGTGGGATGCACCTAGAGGAGGATGTCTCCCACAGTGCATCCAGGTGCTAAGGTGGGAGAGTGTGGTGGGAGTTTGATAGTCTGGGGAATATTTTCTTGAAGAGCAATGGGATTCTTCATTCCGATAGTAAGCAGTCTGAAAGCTGACATACACCTGAAAATTGTTGCAGACCAAGTGAGCCTCCTTAGGGCAACTGTATTTCCTGCCGGCGATAACATCTTTCAACAGGACAACGCACCATGTCATACGGCGAAGGTTTAGGAATCGTTTCAAGAACATGATGGAGAACTTTTCCTAAAGACATAGCCCCTAATTCTCTAGTTATGAATCCCATTGAATACATATGGGATGCCTTGGATAAACAGTTACGAATTTCATTGTAAAACCTCGTAATTTAGGGTACTGTAAGACCTACTATCTCAGACATGATATAAAATGCCAAATGCTACTTATCAGCATTTCGTTGCATTTATGTCTCGTCTTCTTTTGGTGGCAAGAGAAGGACCCACAACATATCAGGTACAGGTAACCCCCGTATAACACGGTAGTTACGTTCCAAAAAATTGCCGTGTTATGCGAATCCGTGTTATAAGAAACAAAGAACTAATACGAAAAGGAGGGTTAGGTTCCAAAAATTAAAAAACATGCTAGTATATTTTCATAATTAAGATAAATATCTTCATTAAAATTTTTTAAGTGATACATATTAATATAAATTAAACAATGTTTTCTTCGTCATCACTAAAAACACTATTAATTAACCGAGAGAGTTTTCTTTTTGGCAAGTTATCCTTATCCTCTGAGCATTTTTCTGCATTATCTTTAGATCCATGCTTTTTCCTTTTGCAAAATGTATGTAATTTTAGATTGCTCGCTTCTAGTTAAAATATCTTTATAAATTTCCTTATATGGTGCTAAGCACTTATGAAGAATAAAGCAAGTATGGAATAAGGGAAAAACATTCGGCAACATCAGAAGCAGAAGCGTCGCGATCTGGCAACATTGAAACGAGTTTCGAGAAGGACCACGTGTATCGAAAGAAGGCGAGAAGAGAAAATTTACATACTTAAGTACTAATAGTTCACGAAAATAATAATTTTCGTGAACTATTATTACTTAAGTATGTAAAAATTTATTACATTTCCTGTTGTACGAGGGTTTTACCCAATTCTCGAACCGTGTCAGAGTGAATCCGTGCTATAAAAGTACCGTGTTATACGGGGGATGGTACCAATTCTCGAACCGTGTTAGAGTGAATCCGTGCTATAGAAGTGCCGTGTTATACGGGGGTTACCTGTAGTTGATTTTAATGTTTTGGTCGTCAGCGTAAATGATTTAGATAAATTCCAGACGGCCAAAAACCCCAGGAATTTTTCATGAATGGTCCGTCCCAGAAATTTTGGGTCTGTTCCTTCTACCTGGCTTCAAAAACATTTCGTAGTGACCACAGGACAGAATTTAAAATTATGAGTGAGTAACAAAAGTTTACAGAACACTGATTTATAAACTACAATGGTTTGATTTGATGAAATAAGGCAGTGGAACACAAGAGCGATCTGCAAAGGGAATGCCTCACGGACTTTTTTTTATATAGAACGTGTCTTTTAAAAGAATATATTAAAATTAATTTGAGAAGAACAGTGAAATGAAGGTTTAGAGTTTCTTCAAAATACAGTATGTGAATATTTTTATATACGAGAGTTGTTCAAAAAGTTCCCGAACTTTATTTATTACAAAAAAATACTTTACTTACAATTTATTTGTCAGGGTCCCTTCAAAGTTGTTTCCTCTCCAACATACAGACTTACCCCAACGATGTTTCCACTTTTTGAAACAGTCCTGGAACGCTTTTTCCGGAATGCTCATAAGCTCTTCCGTCGTTTTTTCTATCTTTGGAATAGTGGCAAATCTTTTTCCTTTGAGCGTGTTTTTTAGTTTGGGGAACAGGAAAAAGTCGCATGGGTCCAGGTCAGGTAAGTAGGATGGGTGAGGAAGCACAGCGGTCTTGTTTTTGGCCAAAAGCTCACGAGTTCTGAGGGACAAATGGGCCGGTGCGTTGTCGTGGTGGAAAAAACCACTCGCCGCTCATTCAAAGTTCGGGCCGTTTTTGCGTTTCATAACCCCCAGGTAGTACTCCGTGTTGACTGTCTGGCCTGTAAGTAGGTATTCGTGATGCACAACCATGCATCGAAAAAACAGTCAACATCACCTTAACATTTGAGCGAACTTGTCTAGCTTTTTTGGGGATGTTTCACCCATCCGTGGAAAGTTTCCGTAACGGAAGTTTCCGAGTTTCACACAAAATTTCACAGAACAACGCTGCTCCTTCAAAGAGCTCATTTCCGCGGATCCGATTTTTCGCCAAACCCCACAAACACCCCTTCACATAAACGGTCGTAACTAATCACCAAAACAAGATATCAACAAACGGATTGAAGGACAACGGATTGAACAAACGGACTCGGGAGGTTTCCGCGGACAACACGCATCCAAGCGGATTAAAAAATAACCAAATGGAGGCGCGCTATTCAAAAAGTTTGGAAACTTTATGAACAACCCACGTACATTGTTTTTTTGTTTATTTTCCATTTTTGATTTTTTCTTTTTCTTGCACCAAGAAGCCTTTTTCTTTCATACCTTGAATTTGGCCAAGTCCACAATAGAAGAGATTGACATTGAGGGACGGAGATTGAACTATCTGGGACGGACCATCCACGAAAAATTCTCAGGATTGCTAGCCATGACGGAGACTTAAAAATGAAGGAAAAGTATGGCGATCGGTCAAAATTTGATCTAACAAGATTTTTACACTTTTGGAATTCTAAAAAAGCGTTAAAGTATTCGTTTCATTACGATTTTAATTCTGTTCAATTTATTTCATTGGCCAGTTAAAATTATTTTATTTAAATATAATATATAATCTATACAGTAATACCCCGAACTTACGCGATAGGTGGGACCGAGCGGTAACCGCGTAAGTCGAATTCGCGTAAATACATACAAATAATTTTTAATTGGGGCCGGAGACTAAAGAAAACAATAATTTAGAAAAAAATGTTTAATAAAATCTTAGATAATACATATGTATAACAAATTAGGCATATATTATTTTACAATTTTTCACATTTACTTGATTATTACGCCATAATTTTAACACTGTTTCCATCTCAGCGATAATACCGTGACGTTTACGAATGACGCTTGAATTTAAAGATTGAGCATTTTTCACAGCTTCGAGAATTTTTTCTTTGTCTTTTATAATTGTTCTGACCGACAATTCCGGTAGATCAAACTTCTTTGCCAATTCACAAATTTTCATTTTTGTATCGAAGTCTTTAATAATGGGTACGTTCGTAAAGTCAAACGAGTTAAACGCGTTAGTAACGAATCGTTCGAAAAGTCTAACGAAATAGGAATAACGATGACGTCATTCTCGTTTAACTCGTTCGACTTTACGAACATACCCAATGTTAACTTTACATTCCAAAGATAAAGTTTTTCTTTTCTTGTTTGATGCAGAAGAATTAGTTCTACTTCGTTTGGATGACATAGTAGAGTCTCTCGAGTCTCCGTAGATATAACAAACACAGAAATAAATAACACAAAATAAATTGTAGCTATGTGTGAATTCCGCGCGACACAGCCGAACATGTAAACTGAACAATAGTGTGGGGGGAGTGAGTAATCAAGGGTTGCGTGGCGCTCAAACAAAAGACGAATCGACGAGATTTGAAAATCGCGTAACTCCGGGTTCGCGTAAGTCGGGGTAGCGTAAGTCGGGGTATTACTGTACTTTATTATTTTTTAATTATAAAAGCACAAGCGTATATCTCAAATAGATAAGTTAATAATATTCAGTATCAAGTAATATTGTAAACAGTGATAAATTAATATTAATAATACTCAGATATGTGATATTATTAAATATAATGGTGATATTAACAATATTAAACACCATTTAATTACCATTTAAATGATTCAAGCGATCAATTGTTTTGCAGAAATAAATACTAATTTTCATATATTTTTGGCACATTCACTTTTATATTTTCTATTGTAAAATGCAAAGATCTCAGTTATAAAGCATTAAGGGCATATCTTACCTCTTACTTTCATTTGTTTCAATTTGCCTATTTCAAACTGCAAACTTCGATTTGGTGTTACCATTTATTTGGCTGTATAATTGGCATTAAATCAAATATATCACGTGTCATGTGTTTAATTTATAATGCAAATGGTCAGTACCATTATGACTTATTCCAGTTTATAGAAAAGAAAATGATTATTTTCATAGTTATTATTTTAATAGTTCATTGTAAATTATAATTTGTTTCATCTTTATTTTCCAATTTCACAAATAATACTAAGAATTTTTCTAACTGAAAAGCACTGATTTGAATTTAAAATTACACTTTTAACTTTTTTTTTCTGTACTGAAACCAATTCCATTAAATGTAATTTAAGAAGTAAAAAAGTCATCATCTACAATTATATCTCTTGATAAAAACTGTCTTTTGTTCTTTATTATATTATTATAATGATGTCTTTTTATCAATTATTAAAAGATATTTAAATTAATTATCATTTTTCCTTAATTGAGAAATTTTAAATTAATTAATATAATTAAATAACATTTTTAATACTTCATTATTTTTATTATGGTGAAAACGCGCTAATATATACTGCAAAAGTTCTTTTTAATTTTTGTTATTTATTCCCTTAAATAAAGACTATTATCTTTCATTACAACAAATCTTAATTAATAATATGAATAAATTTATAAATATTTCCATACATTTTGCTTAATACCAATACAATATTCTATTTTATTACATTTTATACAAAGAAAGTGTTTTATAAACACAGCACTTGAAGTGTTTATACAGTAGAACCCTTATAACACTGTAGATAATTCCATGTTATATGAATTCCATGTTGTACGAGTCACTTAGATTTTACAAATACGTGTGCCGGGCTGTGAATAGCTCACGTATTTGTAAAATCTAAGTGACTCGTACAACATGGAATTCATATAACACGGAATTATCTACAGTGTTATAGGGGTTCTACTGTATTTCTTATTCAATTGTCTGTGAATTATTTTAAATCCGAGAAAACGACTTTAAAGCAGATTTATTATAAAATATTAATGGTATTTATGGTAAAACCCATTCGCATTTTCATCTATCTACTTTCTTTTGTAAGCTACAAGAGACATTATCCTCTGTATATAGGCCTACTGTACATTATCTTAATGTAAATATATATATATATAATTTTCAACATTAAAGTAAGAATTAATAAAGAAAAATTGTTTTAAAAAATTACAATTTTAAAAATTCAGAATTTAAGTTGTTGGAGGATGATGTTTCTGCTGTCCTAGTAACTTCACTTCGCATTTACTAAATGAAATTGAATGAAGGATAAGCATTTTCTGGCACTGAGCCACTCGGATGATTTAGACATAGAATCATTTTAACTTTAAAGATAAATATAATATATTTTTAAAAATATTATAAATAAAATAAAATCCAGTTTAAATGTAATATTAAATTAACTTTAAATCTAAATAGCTACTTGGATTTATAATTCAAAAGAAAGTTTAAAAATAGGACATGTTTTCTAAGCTTTCATTTGTCATTGTTTTAAATACAAGGAAAAAAAAAAGAATGTAAATTCATTTTAATAAAGAATTAAAGCTTTTTAAATAACAAAGAAAATTATTTTTATGACAGAATCAAGTTATTTAAATCTACAGTAAAATCTGCGTAAAACGGAACCTGTTTAAAACGGAAACTGCAAAGTTACGAATAAAATCGGTACTGCGTGATTCCGGCTTACATAGATTTTATTTTAAGTTAAAAGTTTAATAATAATAGCGAGGCTGTGGCCGAAGTTTTTATCTGTAAAACGTGAACGTCAAACGTCGAGCGTCGCTTACAAGAATAGCAACGCTCGACGTTCGACGTTTACGTTTTACAGATGAGAACTTCGGCCACAACCTGACTAATAATAATAACATGAAACAGTATAGAGTAAAACTTGCGTAAAGCAGAATTGCACGGTATCAAATATTTCTACGGTTTCCGTTTTAAACAGTTTTTTCTTTTTTTAACAAAGAAAATTGCTCGTACGAAGAATTTTCCCGTTTAGATAGATTTTTTTTTTATACATCTTCCGTTGTAGACAGGTTTTACTGTAAATATAAGCAAAAAGAGATGATAAATATGATATTTACATAAATTTACACAGAAAAGTTAAATAATACATTTAAATGCAAGTTAATTTGTCACTTGGCAACATTTTAACAATTATAATCTCTAACATTATAATGTTTTATTACATTAAGTTTTAATGTAAATGTTTACAGAATAATTCAAATTATTCTATATTATAGTTCCGTAGAGAACAGCGTAAGAGAACATATTGGAAATTAAAGTTCAAACGATGCAGAATATATATAATAATAACAATAATTATTATTATTAAATTGCCTTCTTAAATAAATATTCATTTAAAATAATATTCAATTTTTTTAAGGAAAATGCAATATATAATAAATATTTAAGGATTTATTTCAGTATATTGGTAATATAATTTATTATAGAGAAGTTTAAATTAATATTAAAATTGTTAATTTAAATTCTTCTGGTTATAATAAGAATTAATTATTAAAAATAATTAATTTTTAAGACAACAAAGTTATAAACTTATTAAAATGTAAGTATTAATTTATTAATTAATGTAAGTAATAATTTAGTAGCTGCAGTATTTTTTAAAATTTTATTTAAATATTTTAAAATTTAATTTATTTAATATGTGTTTATTCATTTGCATGATAATTATCTTAAATTTATTTTATAAAGTATTATATAAAAATTAAATATTACTAATTAAAATTTTAGATAATTATTATGTAATAATAATTGAATTTATTTTATAATAATCGAATTTATTATATAATAATCATTTCAAATTTGTTTTATATATTATTAATTATTCTAGAAATGATGAAAGGTTTTTTTGATATATATTTCTTGGTAGAGGCTTCAAATTTATATAACACTAAACAGATAATTGCTTAATATTATTAACATGATAAAACTTTCATGTTTTTTTTATAATAAAAGTCAAAATGACGTACAAATGTATCTGAGTCAAATATACAGATGGTCGGATATTTGAGGTGGCACCCTACCGCCCTAGAGGCACTCTACTGATAGAGTGGCACATTATTGTTTTGGAGGATCCAAGATCAAAATTCCTGGTGTATTTTGACCCCAGGAACTTTTCGGATTCATCTGGACATGTCAGATCTAGTCCCTCATCACCCATCCACCCTATTGTGGGCCTGACCGAACCCACGATGAATCTGAAAAAAAGACCCACTTAGTGCTTGCAGGAGGAAAGTTTAATGAAAATCAATAAATGTTATTTATCTTTAAATTGTTTCTATAGTGATGATAATTTTTGATGCAAGTCAAAAAAATAATAAGCCCGTCAATGACCGAATGGATAAAACTACTAAACATTAATAGTTGGTTGCAGGATTGCGCCTTACCGACCGGAAGTTTTCCGGATTTTTTCACATGTCTGCCATTTAAAAGGGACTAATTTCCCACAGAAATTAGATCGTCTTGGGCACATGAGCAATCTGCCTTCCAGGAGGAAACTGAGAGGCAGATTGCCCATGTATCGCATTGCCTTATTTCATCATTATTGAAAAGAAAATCGAGAAACTAAAATTTGTAAGAGAGAAAATATGAAATTTATCATTAATTGAAACAATGTTCTTTTAAAACTCAGATGCTGCTTACATCATAATCAAGACATATTACATACGAGGTTTCTATGTTAAAAGCGTAACACAAAAGAATTTTTACATTCATAAAATAAATGATTAAATAATAAAAAAGAACAATTATTAAATAAATTATTATGCTATCAGTTGCAGCTGTTTCGCTTATCTTTTACTTCATAATGCCCGTATTAATCACTTTGTCCATAATATATATATATATATATTATTAACGAATAAAAGCTTAGAATTAGGACTATATATATATATATAGTCCTAATTCTAAGCTTTTATTCGTTAATAATCAAAGTTTTCATACAATACAATACAATACCTACCTCCTTTAAAAGTTTAAGGAAGTGATTCTGTGACGTTGACCTTATTCGAAAACTTGAGTCTTTGATAAAATATGTCATAATGTTTCGACTGAAAGGTTTTCTTTTAAATGAAACTTCTTATCAGTAATGTTTCTTAGTCACTATAGATCAATAGAATTTCTTAAATATATTCCCGTCTTTTATACTATTATGTTGAAAATCGCTTGTTTTCTTGTTTTTGNCCCCCTATAACACTGTTGATAATTCCGTTTTATATGAATTCCATGTCGTACGAGTCACTTAGATTTTACAAATGCGTGAGCCGTTCACAGCCCGGCACACGAATTTGTAAAGTCTAAGTGACTCGTACAACATGGAATTTATATAAAACGGAATTATCAACAGTGTTATAGGGGTCGACTGTATATATATATTTTAAATTTTAACTGTTCGCCTTATGGAAACTGCTGAATGGTGAAGAACGAGGGCAGACATATCCTGGATCATTAGAAATTACTGGAGGTTGCTCGTGCGACTTCGATTCCAGATCCCCCAGAGTGATAAGGATGAATTCTTAACCGCTTCAGTCATCTGATCTGCATTAAATTAAGTTTTTAAAAGAAAAATATATGAGATTTTTGCAAAGAACAAAACAAAGATGCATTTCCCTTTCAAAATTGACAGTGTACAAGTGGATAAAAGCACTGGTTGCAAGTTATCGCCCAACGGCTATTCGCATGGAGTTTCTAGGGATTTATTCACGTATGTAACATCTAACGAGGTACCAGTTTCTCATAAATAGTCCTCCTGGTCCTGCAGAATGCATTTTATGAGAAACTGTCACCAGGAAACTCGTGTAACATGTTGCATTGTCAGCCCATCAATCCTACAATCCTTTCAAAATTGTAAAATTGCAATTATTATATACGCACTAATAATAATAAAATTTCTTGTGCTTCTTGTAAATATTGTAATTCTTCATAACGTAAAAGTCATTTACTTTCATAGTTATATGTATATCATTAGATAATGCTATAAAATGGACCAAATTATAGCATTTATTAACTTTTAAATATACATTAAAATTCTCGAAATTTCATATTCATAATAATATTTTACATTAAATGAACTGACGTTATTAATTAGAAAATAATTAATTAACCCTCTAATAAAGGTCTCTCAGGTTTGTATTAGTTTAAGAAGATAAGGTTTATATACTTTAAAATAAACCAAAAAATACAATATATATAAATATTCCTCATCGGTCTTCGTGGATATGCATTTTCTATATGAAAAATAAAGATGACTATTTTTCAAAATGCCAACTACAAAATTTCCTAATACAATAAAAAGAAAAAAAAACTTTCAACTGTCAATTTTTGACAGGCAAAACTTTTAGTTTATTTTAATAAAAAGATTTTATGTCACTTTCTTAAAATAATATTTTAAAAATACAAATATATATACATATGTACACACTAAGAATATAACAAATATTGTGTAAGAGCATCGAAAACTTTCTACCTTTCGAAAGTTAAGGATTAATTCATATTAGAGAGGTTGCGGCAGACGTTTTCAACGCGAAAAACGTGTACGTCGGACGTTCAGCGCCACCTTTCTGTAAGCCTAGAAGTTTGACAATGGCGTTTGGAACGTCGAGCATGATTCCACAGACGTTTCAATCTCTCTTTTGATTCTTCGTTCTATACTTGTAAAATCAGAGGTTGTATGGGGGGGGCTGGGGTAGTGTGGTTCCCTTTAACATCTTAGGGCTTTTAGTTCTTTACCGGGCACGTTTTGCCACGGGGTTTTTTTTAAACAAATGAAATACGTGGAATGTTGTTTTTATTAATAAAAAGCATTCGTAA
Source organism: Centruroides sculpturatus (assembly GCF_000671375.1). Lineage (NCBI taxonomy): Eukaryota > Metazoa > Arthropoda > Arachnida > Scorpiones > Buthidae > Centruroides > Centruroides sculpturatus. The sequence goes on along the minus strand of NW_019384338.1, from coordinate 27,387 downwards.
AACAATTTTATTTTTTGTTAGTAAAAATAACACTAATATTTTGGGGTAAGAATCACTATGGGCTTCTAAATTTTCTCAGGGTGGGAGGAAGTCCCGGATTTTATTATCCCAGAGAAAACGGATTTTATTAAGATCAAATTTAACTTCAAGTTAGATGGACTAATAAAAACTGTTATAACTCGTGAAATTTTATGACAAAAACGATGAAGTTTTGGAAATCCGTGGCAATAATATAGTATTAACTTATGATTATAATGATTACTAAAAATGAAGATTAGGTCTGGCTAAGTTGACAGACAAATTAATTTGGAGGAAGGAGAGGATAAAGAAAAATTTCTTTCAGATTGATTTTTAACTTTGCCTTAATAAGCAATAAATTTCATATTGACAATGCATCATGTGCATATTCTGTATTACTAAAGTATCGTCATCCATTTCTGTTATTGCCATGCGAGTTCGCTGAGAAAATTTCTAATATACTTGATATAAAACAGAAATAGAGCAAGAATGGAAACAGTTTGGACGGGAAATTATATGATTTCAATTCAAAAATTTTCTCCAGTATGGAGTTATATGCATGACAGGCGTAACTAGATTGTTATCAGGAGAAGTTTGATGTACAGGAGCATCAATCACACCACTAAAATGCAAAACCTATATATAAAGCTTAGAAGTAGAAGACCGTGATTCTGTTTCTGGTGATATTTCTTGTTTCTGATAATATAGAGACGAAGCATAAGAGACAGGAAATAATGTTGTGATTCAAACTACGCATCGAATGTGCATCCGGATTTTTACAAAAAATCCTTTGCTGCCCAACTATCTAATATTGACATGCTATTTTTATCATTGAGACGGACGATGTGCTCTTCTTCAATTCAATTATCAATACGAAACATGATTTTCCTCGTAAAATTCAACGTCAAACGTGAATACAAACTCTTTACTATCTTCTTTCATAATCAATAAGCTGACATTTCGATTTAATACCCTCTTTTTTCGTTTTCATATGTTGAAATTTTCTTAGAAAATTAAATATCAAACAGTGAATTTCTAAAAAGAATATGTGTTTTGGAATTACAATGAAACCTTTAAACAACTGACTGTTATTTAAAGGTTACTTTTGTATGCATTTGTTTTTAATGATCGCTGTTTAGAGGTGGTCGTTATTAGCAGTTCGACTGTATAAACCTATCTGCATAATTCTAACACGTAAATGTGAGAACCGAGGGGGTTAGTTGTCCCCACTTACCGGCAACTCTGTCAGAGGATGGCTTTATAGAAGGGCAAAACAAATTGAGTGGGGAGGTTGATGTAAGTTGACAGGTTCCCAAATGAATACACAGGTTGAACAAGAATAACACATTTAATAAAGAACTATAAAATTGTACATATCAAAGGCGAAAGTGAAAAATTACAAAAATTCTATTTTACGTCGCGACAATGATTCGTCTTTCATATGAAACATCTAATCTTTATTCTCTAAGTTAAGAGACGAGAGAGAGATCTCTAGGAGAGAGACTTCTCAGAGAGAGATTTCGCAGAGAGAGAGTATACAAATAGATATTAAAAAAAAAATAATACTCTAAGTTCCCGATCCGTGATATGGGTATTTGGTAAAAACGTTCCTGGATCGTTACGGTAGTTATTGCGAGGTAGCGACGGATAGGGTGGCGGTATGGGTCAGTAGATGTGTCAGTCGATGTCCGCCCTGGAGGTGTCCGCCTTGTGGGCTGCGTCCAAGCCCTCTTTATACTAATTTTCAGAGGTGAGAACTATGACATCATTGATGATTTATACACACACCTGTTTGTGTGTTGATGTCTGGATCTAGCTAGTACGGACCATTGGCACAGAGAAGTTTGTTTAATTTATTGATATCAGAGTCTAGAAGATATGATTTTATAATATAAATTTCTACAGGTTTGACGGCTCTCATCCATAAATTAACATTCATCTGACAATAATTTCTGTAAACTGATCAACACTCTAGATATTGTTTATATCAAACGTCGCGTTTGACTACGAACGAGGCGATCTATTGCTGTAACACGTGTTACGTGCAACCAAAGAGGGGATGAAACATCTCTTATTCCTGACTTGTTGATATTAACGTCTATAGAATTACCTTTAAACAAATGGAAGAGATTTCTTTTATTGATATACTAACGATTTTTTTCGAGGAGATCGTCTCGGTCATCGACCGCAGAAGTCCCCCTTTTTCCCTTTTTACCTAATCACGAGGTTTATTAGAAAGGTGATACTGTTCTAAAACAAAAGGGGGTTTTGGACCATCACATAAAGATCTGAATCTGAATTTTCTTAAAGGAGATAATAAAAGATAAAATATTATTATTTCTTTTTTTAAACAATATTACATATTATTAAAGAGCAAACATTACTTTAGATATATAAATCTATTTCCCTCCTGAGGAAATTCAATTCGATTATAAATCTTAAATTCAAAGGAAATAATGTTCTATCCTTTATTATTTACTAAATTAAAAAAAAGAAAGTTTAACAATAAATTCTTTTAATTTAATTATTTGTTAGTTTAGTTTAAATACAATTTATAAATTTTTAAGTAATTAACTAAACAAAATAATGAAGTAATTAGAAATGTGTGATTTTTATATTCTCTTGTAGAATGGCATAAAATAAATAATCTTCATTTATTTTTTTATTTGTTTATAATTACTTCTCAAATTATTCGTTTGCATTCTTTCTTTAATTACTGTAATTAGTGAAGCTCGAAATTAAGCAGAAATCATATTTGAAAATTTAAAAAAATTATTTTAAGGATATCAAGTGACTTGCAGCATTAATTGCAATCTGTGCAGAAGATTATATTACTGTATTTTCAAATATGAATAAGGTATCCATGACTCTTTCATTTATTATAAATATATATATATATACGTCTAGTAGGAATTCCATTTGATATTTCCTCAGACACCTACAAATTACATATTATTTTTAAGTATACTTGTTGTAAATTTTTAATCGTTAACGAACTATTTTCATGAATTACAATAAAATAAATGAGATACGAATGGAAACATAAATAAAACACATAAAATTTTGCTTTTCTATACGTTAAAAATATTATTGGGCTGTAATTTTCAGATTGTAGACCTATATATTACGACCAGAGAATAGGGTTATATAGATAAAAATCAAGACTAGATATGTTAAGCTTAGGGACAGGAGGTAGCATTAAATATATACGAACTTGCAGCCCAGCATTGTGACGACATCATAATGTATTTTAATTTATTTCTGTATAACTTTTATGTAAAATAAAATAGCATTTAACACGCCCATCCGTCTACCTCGTCCAAAGTATATTTCAAACATAGATAGCTCGTAAACCCTTTTCTTTTGGAATGTTTTAAAAGATCCTCAGAATTACACAATAAAAAATATTCCAGCATATCTTACACAAAACAAAAAGTAAAGATCTGAAAATAAAGTAACATGTAAATAAGCTATATATATATTCTGCACATAAGAGCTCTTATAAATGAGGGAAAATCAGCGCTATATTCCTACGTAAAAATACAGTACAGTACCTAAAAAACCTCACCACTGTATCAATATATTTACATTTAATTTACAGTGCACACAGCAGTGTGGTGTTCTTATAAGCCAAAATAAGTTGGCACACATATCACGCTATTATATGCGAGGTTCTTTTATAAGCGAAGAAGCTATCAAAAACAAGAAAACAAGCGATTTTCAACATAATAGTATAAAAGACGGGAATATATTTAAGAAATTCTATTGATCTATAGTGACTAAGAAACATTACTGATAAGAAGTTTCATTTAAAAGAAAACCTTTCAGTCGAAACATTATGACATATTTTATCAAAGACTCAAGTTTTCGAATAAGGTCAACGTCACAGAATCACTTCCTTAAACTTTTAAAGGAGGTAGGTATTGTATTGTATTGTATGAAAACTTTGATTATTAACGAATAAAAGCTTAGAATTAGGACTATATATATATATATAGTCCTAATTCTAAGCTTTTATTCGTTAATAATCAAAGTTTTCATACAATACAATACAATACCTACCTCCTTTAAAAGTTTAAGGAAGTGATTCTGTGACGTTGACCTTATTCGAAAACTTGAGTCTTTGATAAAATATGTCATAATGTTTCGACTGAAAGGTTTTCTTTTAAATGAAACTTCTTATCAGTAATGTTTCTTAGTCACTATAGATCAATAGAATTTCTTAAATATATTCCCGTCTTTTATACTATTATGTTGAAAATCGCTTGTTTTCTTGTTTTTGATAGCTTCTTCGCTTATAAAAGAACCTCGCATATAATAGCGTGATATGTGTGCCAACTTATTTTGGCTTATAAGAACACCACACTGCTGTGTGCACTGTAAATTAAATGTAAATATATTGATACAGTGGTGAGGTTTTTTAGGTACTGTACTGTATTTTTACGTAGGAATATAGCGCTGATTTTCCCTCATTTATAAGAGCTCTTATGTGCAGAATATATATATAGCTTATTTACATGTTACTTTATTTTCAGATCTTTACTTTTTGTTTTGTGTAAGATATGCTGGAATATTTTTTATTGTGTAATTCTGAGGATCTTTTAAAACATTCCAAAAGAAAAGGGTTTACGAGCTATCTATGTTTGAAATATACTTTGGACGAGGTAGACGGATGGGCGTGTTAAATGCTATTTTATTTTACATAAAAGTTATACAGAAATAAATTAAAATACATTATGATGTCGTCACAATGCTGGGCTGCAAGTTCGTATATATTTAATGCTACCTCCTGTCCCTAAGCTTAACATATCTAGTCTTGATTTTTATCTATATAACCCTATTCTCTGGTCGTAATATATAGGTCTACAATCTGAAAATTACAGCCCAATAATATTTTTAACGTATAGAAAAGCAAAATTTTATGTGTTTTATTTATGTTTCCATTCGTATCTCATTTATTTTATTGTAATTCATGAAAATAGTTCGTTAACGATTAAAAATTTACAACAAGTATACTTAAAAATAATATGTAATTTGTAGGTGTCTGAGGAAATATCAAATGGAATTCCTACTAGACGTATATATATATATATATTTATAATAAATGAAAGAGTCATGGATNAAATAATATGTAATTTGTAGGTGTCTGAGGAAATATCAAATGGAATTCCTACTAGACGTATATATATATATATTTATAATAAATGAAAGAGTCATGGATACCTTATTCATATTTGAAAATACAGTAATATAATCTTCTGCACAGATTGCAATTAATGCTGCAAGTCACTTGATATCCTTAAAATAATTTTTTTAAATTTTCAAATATGATTTCTGCTTAATTTCGAGCTTCACTAATTACAGTAATTAAAGAAAGAATGCAAACGAATAATTTGAGAAGTAATTATAAACAAATAAAAAAATAAATGAAGATTATTTATTTTATGCCATTCTACAAGAGAATATAAAAATCACACATTTCTAATTACTTCATTATTTTGTTTAGTTAATTACTTAAAAATTTATAAATTGTATTTAAACTAAACTAACAAATAATTAAATTAAAAGAATTTATTGTTAAACTTTCTTTTTTTTAATTTAGTAAATAATAAAGGATAGAACATTATTTCCTTTGAATTTAAGATTTATAATCGAATTGAATTTCCTCAGGAGGGAAATAGATTTATATATCTAAAGTAATGTTTGCTCTTTAATAATATGTAATATTGTTTAAAAAAAGAAATAATAATATTTTATCTTTTATTATCTCCTTTAAGAAAATTCAGATTCAGATCTTTATGTGATGGTCCAAAACCCCCTTTTGTTTTAGAACAGTATCACCTTTCTAATAAACCTCGTGATTAGGTAAAAAGGGAAAAAGGGGGACTTCTGCGGTCGATGACCGAGACGATCTCCTCGAAAAAAATCGTTAGTATATCAATAAAAGAAATCTCTTCCATTTGTTTAAAGGTAATTCTATAGACGTTAATATCAACAAGTCAGGAATAAGAGATGTTTCATCCCCTCTTTGGTTGCACGTAACACGTGGTTACAGCAATAGATCGCCTCGTTCGTAGTCAAACGCGACGTTTGATATAAACAATATCTAGAGTGTTGATCAGTTTACAGAAATTATTGTCAGATGAATGTTAATTTATGGATGAGAGCCGTCAAACCTGTAGAAATTTATATTATAAAATCATATCTTCTAGACTCTGATATCAATAAATTAAACAAACTTCTCTGTGCCAATGGTCCGTACTAGCTAGATCCAGACATCAACACACAAACAGGTGTGTGTATAAATCATCAATGATGTCATAGTTCTCACCTCTCAAAATTAGTATAAAGAGGGCTTGGACGCAGCCCACAAGGCGGACACCTCCAGGGCGGACATCGACTGACACATCTACTGACCCATACCGCCACCCTATCCGTCGCTACCTCGCAATAACTACCGTAACGATCCAGGAACGTTTTTACCAAATACCCATATCACGGATCGGGAACTTAGAGTATTATTTTTTTTTTAATATCTATTTGTATACTCTCTCTCTGCGAAATCTCTCTCTGAGAAGTCTCTCTCCTAGAGATCTCTCTCTCGTCTCTTAACTTAGAGAATAAAGATTAGATGTTTCATATGAAAGACGAATCATTGTCGCGACGTAAAATAGAATTTTTGTAATTTTTCACTTTCGCCTTTGATATGTACAATTTTATAGTTCTTTATTAAATGTGTTATTCTTGTTCAACCTGTGTATTCATTTGGGAACCTGTCAACTTACATCAACCTCCCCACTCAATTTGTTTTGCCCTTCTATAAAGCCATCCTCTGACAGAGTTGCCGGTAAGTGGGGACAACTAACCCCCTCGGTTCTCACATTTACGTGTTAGAATTATGCAGATAGGTTTATACAGTCGAACTGCTAATAACGACCACCTCTAAACAGCGATCATTAAAAACAAATGCATACAAAAGTAACCTTTAAATAACAGTCAGTTGTTTAAAGGTTTCATTGTAATTCCAAAACACATATTCTTTTTAGAAATTCACTGTTTGATATTTAATTTTCTAAGAAAATTTCAACATATGAAAACGAAAAAAGAGGGTATTAAATCGAAATGTCAGCTTATTGATTATGAAAGAAGATAGTAAAGAGTTTGTATTCACGTTTGACGTTGAATTTTACGAGGAAAATCATGTTTCGTATTGATAATTGAATTGAAGAAGAGCACATCGTCCGTCTCAATGCTAAAAATAGCATGTCAATATTAGATAGTTGGGCAGCAAAGGATTTTTTGTAAAAATCCGGATGCACATTCGATGCGTAGTTTGAATCACAACATTATTTCCTGTCTCTTATGCTTCGTCTCTATATTATCAGAAACAAGAAATATCACCAGAAACAGAATCCCGGTCTTCTACTTCTAAGCTTTATATATAGGTTTTGCATTTTAGTGGTGTGATTGATGCTCCTGTACATCAAACTTCTCCTGATAACAATCTAGTTACGCCTGTCATGCATATAACTCCATACTGGAGAAAATTTTTGAATTGAAATCATATAATTTCCCGTTCAAACTGTTTCCATTCTTGCTCTATTTCTGTTTTATATCAAGTATATTAGAAATTTTCTCAGCGAACTCGCATGGCAATAACAGAAATGGATGACGATACTTTAGTAATACAGAATATGCACATGATGCATTGTCAATATGAAATTTATTGCTTATTAAGGCAAAGTTAAAAATCAATCTGAAAGAAATTTTTCTTTATCCTCTCCTTCCTCCAAATTAATTTGTCTGTCAACTTAGCCAGACCTAATCTTCATTTTTAGTAATCATTATAATCATAAGTTAATACTATATTATTGCCACGGATTTCCAAAACTTCATCGTTTTTGTCATAAAATTTCACGAGTTATAACAGTTTTTATTAGTCCATCTAACTTGAAGTTAAATTTGATCTTAATAAAATCCGTTTTCTCTGGGATAATAAAATCCGGGACTTCCTCCCACCCTGAGAAAATTTAGAAGCCCATAGTGATTCTTACCCCAAAATATTAGTGTTATTTTTACTAACAAAAAATAAAATTGTTTTACGAATGCTTTTTATTAATAAAAACAACATTCCACGTATTTCATTTGTTTAAAAAAAACCCCGTGGCAAAACGTGCCCGGTAAAGAACTAAAAGCCCTAAGATGTTAAAGGGAACCACACTACCCCAGCCCCCCCCATACAACCTCTGATTTTACAAGTATAGAACGAAGAATCAAAAGAGAGATTGAAACGTCTGTGGAATCATGCTCGACGTTCCAAACGCCATTGTCAAACTTCTAGGCTTACAGAAAGGTGGCGCTGAACGTCCGACGTACACGTTTTTCGCGTTGAAAACGTCTGCCGCAACCTCTCTAATATGAATTAATCCTTAACTTTCGAAAGGTAGAAAGTTTTCGATGCTCTTACACAATATTTGTTATATTCTTAGTGTGTACATATGTATATATATTTGTATTTTTAAAATATTATTTTAAGAAAGTGACATAAAATCTTTTTATTAAAATAAACTAAAAGTTTTGCCTGTCAAAAATTGACAGTTGAAAGTTTTTTTTTCTTTTTATTGTATTAGGAAATTTTGTAGTTGGCATTTTGAAAAATAGTCATCTTTATTTTTCATATAGAAAATGCATATCCACGAAGACCGATGAGGAATATTTATATATATTGTATTTTTTGGTTTATTTTAAAGTATATAAACCTTATCTTCTTAAACTAATACAAACCTGAGAGACCTTTATTAGAGGGTTAATTAATTATTTTCTAATTAATAACGTCAGTTCATTTAATGTAAAATATTATTATGAATATGAAATTTCGAGAATTTTAATGTATATTTAAAAGTTAATAAATGCTATAATTTGGTCCATTTTATAGCATTATCTAATGATATACATATAACTATGAAAGTAAATGACTTTTACGTTATGAAGAATTACAATATTTACAAGAAGCACAAGAAATTTTATTATTATTAGTGCGTATATAATAATTGCAATTTTACAATTTTGAAAGGATTGTAGGATTGATGGGCTGACAATGCAACATGTTACACGAGTTTCCTGGTGACAGTTTCTCATAAAATGCATTCTGCAGGACCAGGAGGACTATTTATGAGAAACTGGTACCTCGTTAGATGTTACATACGTGAATAAATCCCTAGAAACTCCATGCGAATAGCCGTTGGGCGAGAACTTGCAACCAGTGCTTTTATCCACTTGTACACTGTCAATTTTGAAAGGGAAATGCATCTTTGTTTTGTTCTTTGCAAAAATCTCATATATTTTTCTTTTAAAAACTTAATTTAATGCAGATCAGATGACTGAAGCGGTTAAGAATTCATCCTTATCACTCTGGGGGATCTGGAATCGAAGTCGCACGAGCAACCTCCAGTAATTTCTAATGATCCAGGATATGTCTGCCCTCGTTCTTCACCATTCAGCAGTTTCCATAAGGCGAACAGTTAAAATTTAAAATATATATATACAGTCGACCCCTATAACACTGTTGATAATTCCGTTTTATATAAATTCCATGTTGTACGAGTCACTTAGACTTTACAAATTCGTGTGCCGGGCTGTGAACGGCTCACGCATTTGTAAAATCTAAGTGACTCGTACGACATGGAATTCATATAAAACGGAATTATCAACAGTGTTATAGGGGAGTCGACTGAATATATATATTTGTTAATTTCAGTAATTACAAAAGTATCAAGGCCAAAAACACTCATCTATAATACTTATGTGATATTCAAGAATACTTTTTCGTCACACTGATGAAACTTTATTGATAAATTTTCATCTTTAAGAATTAACTTTAGTAAATCCTTTATAAAATAGATTAACTTCTTCATTGACCTCTCTGGATGAGCATTTCCTTTGTTAAAAGGAGCAAAAACTCTCATATTGAAATTCATTGAAATTTCACCAACCTCCTTGTTACAACTCGGAGCTGCTTAAAGAATTTTTTCGTCAATATTCAGGAAAAAAACTCTATGAAGTTCATTCAAAGACGATGTTTCCTCTCCTTTTGGAAGAAATTCAATCGACAAAGATTTCGAATTATTTTGAAAAAAAAAACGAAACATTCTTCAAGTTTTTCTAGGAATTTTTCACATCTTTCGACTTAAAATTACCTTTTATTGATTCTCGAAATGGTATTATAGACAAATTTGAAGGATCCTTCTCTTAGAAGATAACAGGTTTCGTATTGAACTCTTCGTTCTTTATTTTTCTTGTTTTACAATCAAAAGAGAATGAAAGAATTTAGATTCCTTTTTAATTAATGGTTCTTTTTTAATCAAAATAATACACTGTTTATTTTCAATATTGATGATAAGTTCTTTTCCTGTCTTAATTCCTTGTAGAAAGTTTCCTCCCTTTTGTATTTATTTATCATTTGTAGTAATATTTGTCAAAAATTTCTGAAATTTTGCAAGGAAGTTTGTTTATTAGGGGTATTGATGCTATTAAATTTTGAGTATTAAAAGTCGAGGAATGGCGAGATAATAAGGAGTCGCGTGTATCTATCTCCAGTAGGGTCGAACTTAATGACGATTTTACTTGTTATTAGCATTTAAAATTTTTCAGAAACCCATCCCTACCTTCAAAACTAAGCTTTTTGCCATTTCATAATAGTTAAAAGTATAAAAAGTTTTTATTAATAAAATATAGCATCACTAAATGTTGCCGGGAAAGTTAAGCAACTCGTTGATGGACTTTTTACGCTGTGGAAGAAATTCGGATTATTATATCTGGATAAACAGATATCTCGTGGTAAAAGTATTCGATATATGAATGGAAATTGTATTTTCTACAGTGCTTATCGTACACTAATTCTATACTTCAATGGATCTTTTTGAATTTTCAAACAGGAAAAAAATTCACAGACACGAATAGATAATTTAGAAAGGGACTTATGGTAATTCGTTGTAAGAAGAAGAATTAATATTTTAACTAATTATATTGTGTTACTTTTTAGCTTTTAACAATTAATATCTATTTTTTCAGAAAAAAAAATTTATTATAAATTCTAAAGTTTTTTGAAAATTTTTTCAAAGATTCTGCCGAAGCATCAATAAGGAAGTAACTATAAAATTGTTTGTTCTTTGAAGAAAACTAGTAAATTTAATACGAAATGGAACAAACCGAAATGGAATTATTCCTCTTGTGTTTAACCATACATTAAAATACTGTACTTATTCTTTGGTCTCATCGCTGCATGTTTTCATTGAAGATAACCTTGCAATACGTCCAAAAAAAAGTATACTTTTCGGTGCATTAAATATATAGAAATATGTCAAAGTTGGGTACTTTTTTGATATATTTCCATACATTTCTCTCTATGGTTTTTTTTTGGATAAAAATTATTATAGTCGTCTTTCAAAGGAAAATGTAATGGAAAAAATCCTCTAGGTAATATCTGTAAAAAAACATGAGAGAGAATCGAATTTTATATTTCTAAATTTATATTGCATGAAAAAAAATTGATAAATTAGACAAAAATGATATATGACTTTAATTTAATTCTGTAAAAATTTAAAGAAGTTTCCTCAAAACACGAACATTATAACATAGAAGCGATTGTATTATATTTTAATTTAATTTTTATTTAAATATTGTAATGTAGACATTCTATATTGACTTCATGTATTGTTATAGATCATACCGCATACAGTAGAGAGTGTCATTTCTCCAAAATTACTAAATATTTAGAGGAAAAAATATTTTAAACATATAAACTAAATTTACTTGTAAATATTGAAAAATTTTAAAAGATTTATATAAAAAGTTGAGACGTATAGAGGACAAACTTTCATATTTACGTTTTACGTTTCAATAAATGTCACATGTCATGTATTCAATTGTATTTGTTTGTTTGTATACGACAATTCGACACGTGAGTGATCTGTCGAGGAAGCTTGACTCTCAAGAGAACTTTCTACGCGAAACTAGTCCCTATTTAGGTATTACAAACGTAAAGAAATCCCGAAAATCTCCATGTTGTTAGCCCTTTGGTAAACTGTTTAGTGGTTTTATCCACTCGAATGTTCCAAGAACCAACTCAAAGTATTAAACTGATGTAAACAGTGAATCTTCATATCAAGTACACTTAACCTCGAGGCTTGAGACTTTACGTTAAGGATATTTTAAAACATTATCATCATTATTTACAAGTGTGGAATAAGGTCTATTCTAGTCTTGTCCCCTCTAACTAAAGTGGTCACTCTTTTTCTATTTTCTCTTTCATCTTTGATCTTGCTTTCCAGTAGGTTGATTTGATACCGGAGGGTAGCTTTGGTTAATATACTTTCTGTCATTCTATAAACATGCTGTATACATTATATTAATAGTCATGTATTTCTGAGCTTTAGCCAATCCCTTATATCATTTTTTTGATGGTTCCAACCTGTAAAGTGGCCAAAAACAAACTTACTTGAGCAGCCACTCTGCTTGTTATATCTCATTTCTATGTTATGTAATCTCTATTTTGCATTTATCTTTACTCTTCTTTGAAAATTCCTTTCTACTTTAAAACATTTCTCATACAAGTATTAATGTTTTAAATTTATAAAATGATAAACAAACTACAAATTTAAGTTTTGAAGTAAAAATCTAATTAAGTTATATTATCTCAATTTATTTTAAACAGAAAACTTTTAACTCAACATAGAATTAATACAAAGTTCGAANTTCTAGAGCCAATAGACAGAGTAAGCCCTAATAATAGCTAGCACACATACATATATACAGATACAGGTGTTTCATGTAAGGTTTTACAAGTCAATAGATCGGTAAATATACTTTTAATAAAAAAAATTATAAGAATAAAGGTTTATTACGTCCAAAGGGCATTTTTTAATGGAGTAAAAGGGCCTTCTCTTCCTCTTTTTGGATGGAGACGGAGCAATTTCTAAATTTCAGACGGAACCTTTAACTTTTTGTATTTTTGATTCCCTATTAGAAATTATTGAACTCATTTATTTTCAAAATATACGCACATTTTGAAAGATAACATTCTAATAAAAATGCAAAACCTTGTAATTTCATAAAGGATAAAGTTCTGTTTCAACAACCGATCCAACAATAATATTCATTCCGTATTTTAAAAAATTCTATTGAATATCTATACAATATTCTAATACGACACTGGGATATTTATGTATAATTGCCCTCAAAAGTATTTGTGGCAAAAAATTATATCTAAATTTAATGTTTAGGGCTAAGTTGTATAGTCCTATTTACTTCAAAGAGTATAAACACTTTTATTATCAGCAAAATTGTAATTACTATAATTCAGATAATCTAAATTATAAATAAATGTTTAAGTATAAAGAAATAATATTTTATCAAGGTCTAAATCATTCAAAAATCATTTTAGCTTAATCACGCAACATTTCGTGTCTCTCCAACATATTCATTATTCGTATTGGTGTGGTCGGCAATTGCAGATAACGAGCATATTCAAATGACATTAACATTAACCACATACAGTATACGATATTTTTATCACACAATGTAAGCCTTTTTTTTTAAATTTTCAGGCTCCATTTACTAAATTTTCTTTGCTCTTTCTGCCCCCGTGCACAATAAGAAGGCCCCATTTTCAATACCCATCACATGTTAAGCCAGGCTTACAATGGAAAAGACCAGGAGAGGGACGAGGCCCGACATATAACAAAGTTTAGAACTATATAAAAATGTAATTAAACGTGTCCAGTCTCATTAAATATGTTAATTTTTCATGGTTTCTGAATGTATTTTTTTTACATTTTAAGAAAATAACAATAATTTATGTGATGATATCTGAAATAAAATCTAACACAAAACTTTTCGAAATGTATATTTGTGTTGTAGATAATATCAGAAAACAGCTGGAGGGAATATTCTTAACTTAATCTACAAAATTCACAATTAAAATTAGAAATAACAATTCATTAAAATAACTTATTTCTCATGTGGAAACGTTTATTAATATCTATATATTCGTGCTTTGCATGCGATCGAGTCGAGTCTTTTCACGGATTTTAATTATACTTCAAAAAGTATAACATCTATTATAATTGCAATTTAAAATTTATTTTATTTATTTATTTTTATAATAATTACTATATATATACAAAGCCATGTCCTCTGGCAAGAACTACAAAGTATATCTGTATTAGAATAAATTACCTGTAACAAATATATAAATATTAAACCTGATTACTGAATATAATAAAAATTAATTTTTGGAGGCTCTTTTCGCCATTAGGAAAACCTTTTTTTCAAACCTGTGCAGGGTTCGGCAGGCTCACTATGGGAGTGGTTAAATGATTAGAGACTAAGCACGACATTTTCGAGACTTACCACCCATCGGTGGCACGTGGGGCGTAGGCAAATTTGAATTAGGAGGCCCCACGTATATTGTTGATTTCACATTTTTCTTCGAAGGAATTTTTTGGAGAATATTTTCTTATAAAAGATTAGTTTGGGGCCTTCTTTTCCTATCGGATAACTCGCCACTGCTACCATAAAAAATTCTTGGGATTTGTTGGCCCGGATTCGATCCCGGATCCCTCAAAAAAATGGGCTGACGTCTTAACCGCTTTGGGATAATGAAATATCATCAATGCTTTCGTTAAAATTTATTTAATAAATGTTTATGTAAACAATATTACAGTAAATAAGGATAAAAGATTGATAAGTATTCTTCTTGTAGCGAAAAGATTGCTTTGTTTTCATATGGAAGATGCACACATCGAATAAAAGGAATGCTTTATTAAACACTAATTTTGTATTATTTTAAAATAAATATATTCATAATATTATTTTAAATGTTATGTAAATAAATTTGAAATATAAATATAAGAAAAGAAAAAAAATTTAGAAAATTACAACCTTTTATTTCTTAATTACAAAAAGATTATTTGTCTACATGAACACGTGTCCTTCCTAAAATATTTTTAGAATTATTTTTATAAGAAAAACTCTAAAAATTTAACAACAAAATGAACTTTCGAAATATAATGTGCAACATTCAACATAATAAAAAGCAGACCCGATACAAGCTCAATGCATTAATTAAACATGTTAGCGATATACACTTATTCTGTCTTTACATACGATCAATAAACCTTACCTTGTGAGTAATTTCACTGGATCTAACATGTATATAAAGATAGAATAAATGTATTTCGGATACTTGATTAGTTAATGCATTCGGCGTGTTACCAAAGAACTTAGATTCAGTCCCTATTTTAGAACCAAACACAGTTTTTTGTGTGTGTTTTTTACTTCGATAAGTTTCTTGTTATTGTTATAGTATTAAATTAATGTCCTGTCACGGTTAATGTAAGTTATGCAGTAAAATTTTCATGTTGTTTTCTGTACTAATGAAGAAGAAGTAATATGTAAATAATTTAATTAAATACTCAGTGGTGTGAATAAATTTTTTATTTTATACGCAACTATTATACAGGCGAACCTCCAATAACGGCCATTTTTCACACTGACCACCTCTAAACGGCGGCCATTTTCTTTTTAAATTAATACAAAACAACTTCCGAACAACAACAGTGTTTTGTGTTTCCGTCTATGTCCGTTGTTCACAGGTTTCACTGACGTTCCGTAGTATTATATATATGAAATCATATTACTTTGAACCTTTATTCCTAATGTCATCTACAAATAAATTTGCGTAATAATGTTTTTTTTTAAATAAAAATCTGGCAACGTTATTGCTGAACTTTCCCGGAATTCTGTGTTCTATTTCATCCCTAATAATTGCTACAATTACATTTATAAATCTTCATATTGGTTCAGGAGATATTAAAGGGATGGGGTATATCTCCCGAACCAACGATCCGATTTTCCTGAAAATTTGTAGAAAATTTGTTCCCTAATACTTTAATCTCCATGCAAAATTTCAGAAATTTTCGAGAAAGGCGCAAGAGTTATTAAGCTTCAAAGTAGGTGAAAAATATTGTGCCCCACAGTAAAATCTAAATACATACAGAAAAAAACCTCTAACTTTTTTGTATTTCTCGACGTTTCATGGTCTCTTCAGTCCAAGAATGTAAAAATCTTTGGTAGATTGATAATGGTTGATCATGATGATGACTGGTACTCACGAAGGATGCCCAAGATGAAGATCCCACGACGATGGAGCGACGAAATAAGGAAAGAGGTTGACATAAAAGATTAGAGGAGACTTTCATCCAGCAGTGGATTGACAATAGTTGATGATGATGATGATGCTATACATACATCAATTAATTCTAATTTGTAACAGAATAAGATATCATAGTTAGGGTACCATAAGAAAGTTCGGGTTTTTATACGGGAACTAATAGAAATTCTAGTGGAATAACCATACAATAATGCTACTTGAAAAAATAAAAGATGTCTGACAGATATTTCTAACCTTTCCTATAACTGAATCAATCATAATACCATAGATCAGACGGCCGGTGGCAGAGAGTGTTAGAGAGTCAGATTGTTCACGGTTTGACTAGTTTCTTTTCATTAATCATTAATGAATGAGAAATTAGCACTATTTAAGTATTAGATCGGGAAGAAACTCGAAAAATCCATTCGATCAGCTTGTTCATTAGAAGCAAACTGGAATCAACTATTAGTGTTTTATTCTCTAGATTACTGGTGGACATCTTTATTTCGGGAAATTTCAATTTTCTTTCAGATTTTTACTGTCATAAGACGAATAATAAATATTTCACTGAAAAATAATAGAGTCTGTCACTAGATAGAAGTATTTTCGTGGCTATCGATATCCATTTTTGGTTCTCTGACACGAATGGATTCCACATTCAAATGTAAAACCTGTAAATATTCTTGACTTTGTTACGAAAATATAATTTTGGTTAACCACTTTTTTAGTACTTAAATTCTTATTTACTTTTAGTAATCGATAAAATTTCAAGTTTAATAAATTAGATCTGAACTTACTACATCTGAAAAGCTCATTATTTCAGCGTTTTCTTTGAAGTCTTGATGTATTTGTTGGTGTTATTGCAGATGATTCCCAGTTGGTAATTGACAAACCAATCAGATTTCGAAACAAATTGACGGAAATTTCTACTTCAGCACCTTCAAAAATTCTTTAAATCCTTTTTTTTATGCTTGATAATGTATTACTCGACAGATCTCTAACATTGAATCCCACAACCTCATTGATCATATAGACGAGTTTTTTGACAGAGGATTTGGAATTTTTTAAAGAAAAAGTAGTCATTAATTTTCTGTGGATGAGAAAATATCTGGAGACCCGTTGGTAGTCCTAATCAAAGTTTTCCGGGATTTTTCCACGTGTCTAACACATAGACCGTAAAAAGTCCATCAGTAGGCTGGAATCTTCTCTTAGAAACTAGTTTCTTCCAGAGTTTTTTACGTGTACCATAAAAAGTCCATCAGTAGGCTGGAATCTTCTCTTAGAAACTAGTTTCTTCCAGAGTTTTTTACGTGTCCAACACCTAAATTAGGACTAGTTTTCCATAGTTTCCTGGGAAGTTCCTGATCCCAATAGCAATGTGTATTTTGCACAGGAAAAAAACTAAATAATAGACCCTGTATTTCCNTATATATATATATTTTATTGAATCAGCTATTTTATTTTTTATATATATATACATAATATTGTTTTAAACAAATTCTATTTTTATAAATAACATAAAAGAACTTATTAAAGTAAAATAAATTGTTATTAAAACAGTATTTTCTTTATAAATTACTCAAATTCTCAAGTGATTCGCGACTCACAGATTGAGAAACAATATCATATACTATTGAAATAATTCGAATTTTTCTGTTATTTGTATTAAATTTGAAAGTTAAACTATAATAATATTTAATTATAATAATATTCCGAGTTTATTAACAATAAAAATGTTTATATAATCCTATGTTTTTAATCAAAATTAAATTATTTTCAAAATTAACTTTTAATCCAAAATTCAACCGAGTTTTATTCAAAAGAAGGGGGAAATGTACTGCTCACTTTTTATGCAATAATTTAAAATGTTACCAAATTTTTGCTTAATTAAATTTACATTTTTTCAGAATAATTTGTTAAACAATAAACATTCTATATTTTAAATTATATATAAATTGTAGGTGATGAATATAAAACCTTCAGAGTGTCGACAATGTCGAATTATTCAACCTTATATTCACTTATTACTGCATTTTGGCATAGTTATAAGATGATTGATGGGCAAAATGAGCTTGAGTTAACATTGAAAGAGATAAACATGACTTACGTCTGAACCGCATTACTGCTGAGTAGTAATTTTATTGTTAACAAATTATGCGACACATTCTACCAGATAAAATACTTATAAAATATTTTGTAAAGTTCTAGAATTATGATTAAATGAACACGACAACATTTTATGAAGATAGAACGTCTCGGATAACTTATATGTTTACTGTTAATTAATAGATGATACGTGCAATGCTACTGTACATATCTGGATTTTAAAGATAATAAATTGTTGATAAAGAAATATTTATTTTACAATTATTATCATTATAAGGTTAAACAACAATAATAATTTTGGTTAGATTTTTGTATAAATTTAAAATTTTTAAAAATAGAAAATTCATCAAATTAAAGGTAAGTATATGGAAACGTCTTATGGAATGATGGAGACATGTTCCTCTTACAAATGCTTATATAAAAGGCGAATGTATGAGAATCCCTCTATGGGAATTCCTTATGTAATGAGAGGGATATGTCCCTCTTATAAATGTTTATATTAAGGGCGAATATATAGGAATTCTTTATAGAATGAGAGAGACATGTCCCTCTTTTAAATCTTTACATAAGGAGTAAATATAATATATGGGAATACCTTACGGAATGAGGGGATATTCCTATAATTTATCCCTGCAAATTGTCCCCCTAACGTATTTTATTTTACACCATACCAGGAAAATTAGGAGTAAAAACGAATACACTGTACGCTTTATTTTTTATAACCACTCAAAACCCGACAATGAGAAATTTGGGTCGACTCCCCCCTCAATATATACAAAATACCAAAGCATCAACTGAATAATTTTTCGATTTTTAAATAAACACTTTTCTTCTTATTATTACAATTATTGTAATAAGATCTCACTAATGAGTATTTTATTTTTAGAATAAATAAATTGCTTACAGTAATAAATGACACACAAAATTACTCCTGATATCGAACTGTGTGTGTACGTATGTTTGTATATGAGTACTCTCTTTAATTATCTTATTGGTATGTTACAATTAAAATAATTGTTTTTAAAAATTTCAAAACAATGTTTAATAAATCTTAAATATGTTTAAAAGTAGATTTATTTAATAGAATGCTTATTTAATGAATATTCTTCATAGTCGTTCAATAATATCATATTTTTAAAATTCAAATTTATGATCAAATTAATATAAAAATTGAAAGTAGAAANCTAAACTGCATGTTTTTATCATATGTTAATTTAAATTAATATACTGTATTAATAAATAATATATGTATAATGTAAAGTAGATTTTAATTTATATTTATATTATATAAAATATTATGTTTCATACGGAGAAAAAGATATATATATTTGAGGGGTTTTATATAAAGTTTAAAATATTTATATTTAAATCAAGAAAATATAAAGCTATAAAAGCCAGAATAAATAACTTATAAAGGTTCATGGAAAAGTTTATATCATAAAAACGAATCGTGGACTTTTTATTTATAATAGTGTTTGTTCAGATGTTCAATTTTTATTCTTTATTTGAAAGAAAATGTCAAAAAAATATTTATAAAAATATAATGATACGGTTACTTAACTGTGTAAAAAGTAAATATATATATATAAATACAGGCTCTTTTATAATGTTATTCCTCTATAAAATAGTAGTTTTCTTAACCTTTACTGAAGCTTACAACCTTTAAAATGTACCCTAAGAAAAAAATTATTAAGTTTTTTTAAGTGGGTAGGGTTGTGTTCCAGCTTAAGAGATTAAAGTAGAAAATTTATATTAAATTAAATTTAATGTAAAAACAGTTAAGTTTAGGTTAGAGATTCACAATAAAAAAAAACGAATTGTCTTGCAGACATCTCACATTCGAAAAACGATATCTAATATCCTAGGGGTGTGAAAATCTAGAAGATTCTCTAGAACTGCTCTAGAAGCATATCTAAAACTGCACCAGAAGCATATCTCGAACTACTCTAGAATCATATCTATAACTGCAGTAGAAGCATCTCTAAATCTGCTCTAGAAGCACCTCTAGAACAGTCCATATTTTTTATATCTAAATATACTTATTTTTATACAATTAATTAATCATTATTATATTTTATATACACATTTTCCAAATAAAATATAAAAGCTTAAAATCCGAGCAATTATTATTATTATAAACAAGCATACAATTCTTTTTTTTCCTAATAGGATTTGTTTACATTTTAAATTATTACAACTTTATTCGAAAAAAATGCAAAAAAAGTATTTATAAAAAGGCAATCACATTGTTATTTAACTGTAAAAAAATAAGTATATTTATATATAAAGTATATGGACTATGATGCTACTAGAGAAATAAAATAAATCTATTCTAGTTCAGATTTAAAAAAAGAATTAATGTTTTTTTATACAGTTGTCTGCAATGCCATAGCCAGATATTGTATTGAATTCTATTTTGAAAGAGACCCAATGGATCAAAAGAGGCCAAACGGATGGATTCACACACATAATGATATATTATAAAATATACTTAAATTAAGATATAAAATTAATTTAGAATTATGAATCGTAAATTAGTGAAATAAAAAATTAAATTTTTTTTTATTCACTTTACTATCTAAAATCTCATTTTTCTTAATTATAACTTTAATAATAATAAATGAATTTATTAATGTTATATGCATATTTATACATTAAATATTGTAAAGCACACAAATCTAATTAAATTTTAGTCGGATTTAAATACTCGAATTAAATGAATTTTGCTGTTAAATAGAAATTTCGCCACTAAATTTACCTGTAAGCTAAACAAATAAATCTTAGGGCCTCACTATCAGGCTATAGCTATAGGCCTCACGCTTAATTTAAAAGCGTGAGGTGTAATGAGACATTAATTAAAACTAGGACCGAATTTAGACTTGTCTTAACTTATTGGGCTGCAAGGGAAAGTCGAGACCAGACAGAGAAACATTAGGGGCAGAAGGCCCCCGACTAACTATACACGAACTTCCAGTTTAGACAGGAAAATGCATCATTTCAATTCAAAAATTTTCTCTTAGAGTTAGATTACCAGCATGGCTCTGTTATTAACAGGAAAAGTATGATTTACAGGGGCAAGACACTACTAAAATTGAGAGCGTTGTGACCAAAAATTGCAGCCTGGCATGACGATATCATAATAAATAATTACTCGTAATACATAGGAGATTTCTACTAAATAATAATAATGTTATTGTTTAGTAGAGGGAAAGGGCCTCATATGCGTTATATGTTTATGTTTTTTTTATTTAAAATTATATCAAAAATTTAAGTTTAATATTGTTNGGAGAATTGCTCACGGCTTAGCAAAAATTTCTGTGACGTACAATAGTCTCGTAAATCGACGTGACGTCCAGTTTCTCCATTAGAAGAACTGAAACGTACAGCTTTACTACATTCGTCTTTTCTGTCTGCTAACGACATGGCTTTTTTCTGTAATAATCTCACGGTCAATACATATGTTGTCACCATTATAAACATAGGTATGTAAAAAGCGAACAAAGAGCCAAAGACGAAGAAAAACTGGTTATTGATTACACATACATTTGGTGTTGCTTGAACGTTTGTTCTGTCAATAAGAGAGAGCACAATTATCGGACTGGTAATAAACATGGCCAGTAACCATACCAATGCAATTTTCGTGAATACCATTTTTTTAGAGCTTCTTCGTTGAATTAAAGGGTTTCTTATACCTAAATATCTTCCTAATGATATAAAACACATGTGCAGAATCGAAGACGAGCAGCTCAAAACGTCGCATGCTACCCACACGTTACATAAATGCCAACCGAATGGCCAATGCCCTGAAAATAAAAGAAAAAATTAGAAAAAATTAATATGTAAAAGTGCATAAAATTTTATTTAATATAGCTGAAAATAGTAAAAAGTATATTATTTCATCTAACAACTGCATTGAAATGCATTGTAACAACACAAAAGTAGTAAATGAAATTCAATACCTGTAAAGTAAAATCTTCCAAAAATTTATTATTTTTTATTTAATTTTCTTTCATATATTTCATTTCTTTAAAATAAATATTAATTATTTCACACGTTTTTTTCCGTAGATTTAATTAAAATTAATATTATTTATATCAATGAATAATTTACTTCGAGTAAACAAATTTTTTATGGATATAATTTGTTTAAAAAATTTTGAAATATTTACATAAAAATATATAATAAATTTATTATATTAAAACCGAAGGAAAAGAATTATTTTGACAATTACTCTTACTGTACAACCTGTGAATGACGGCCATTTTTTAAAATACTTACAAAATAACCTTCAAACAACGGCAATTTAGTAGCCTTTTTTCAAAGATTTGAATGTAAATAACTTTTTTTAAAGGTGAAGAGAAGTAATATTTTAAATTATTTAAGCCATAAAATAAAATTTTTAGGTAATAAATCGTTTTATTGTCGCCATAATAAGCAATTTTAGCAGGTTTTTATAATAAATTACATTATTTAAATCGTTATAATATGTAAAAATACGTATTTAGCGAAGAATTTATTTATATTTTCTCGTATATACGAATATTTATTTAATATAATTTTTATATTTGAATTTGAATTAATTTTAAAAAAATCGAATTAAAATTATAAATCTAATTTAATTAAATTGTTAAATATTTGAATTTTAAGTCATAAAAATGAAATTATTTTTCTTTAAATTATACGGCGATGAAATTAATATCCACTATCAATATTATTTTTAATGCTAATTAATATACTTAATTAATTTAATTGAATAATTCGAATAATCTGCGATAATTAAGAGCAAAGTAAACATTTTTCCAATAAATATATATTTAAATATATTAATTATCATCTAAGTTTTCCCTTCCTTCTACGGTTTTAAGAGAAGAGTTAAAGGCAAAGATGGCAATCTGGATGTTATCAATGGCATTAATGCCCGTTTTTCCTTTTTTTCCCTTAAATATATGAATAAGTAAGCATGAAAACATCAGTTTTTTTATGCGATTTTCTTTTCATAAAGAAGGATATATTGGTCATTAGTGACATTAACGACATAAATGCTGTAAGGCGATTTATTTTTATTACTATATTATTTTTTCCGTTTAGCTACGAAAAGTATGGGATAATTATAGGGATTTGACCGAGAATGGGGTATAAAAATTGTAATTTTTAACGTATAAATATCAGATTTTACTCGTAAATTTTTGAAGAATTAAAATTTAATATTAACGTTTTTAATAGAGTTAAGATTAAGAAAGTGTTTATTAATTTCTGAATTTGTTAATCTTCTGGATAGTGGATGTGTTATTTATTTATTAGTTTTTACGTAAAAGAAAGTGATTTTTAAAATTAAAAAATGGTCCAGAAATCAGTTAACTAAGTTTGTTTCAAGCAATTCTATTCGATTTGATATTATGGATATATGAAGATGTTATGAGAGATAATTTTTTTTTCTTAAAACCCCCTTGCTTGTTTCTCATATGAGTTTTCCTCATAAAGGATCAATAGATTTCCTAATATGCCCACTAGGCCTTGGCCTGTAGGGAAATCTATCAACAAACGGATCGGTAGCAGCATGAAATTAAATCTAAATAGTAAATGAATGTGTATAACAACGGTAACGTAATGTCAGACCTTCGAGTCATAATCGCACATGAAATGCAGCCAAAATATATTACTTTTAAAACATAAAATGACAAGAACTCTAGCAGCTTCAGCTTACTTGCCATTACAAACCCCAAAATACACGTGAGAGACGATTGGGCACGTGAGAGGCACGTGAGGGCATGTGACATGCCACGTTCTCTGTGGATACAGAGATGATGCACATAACAGAAACTATTAAATACTCATCGTAACATTACTCCCGGATGCTCTTAATTGTGAACTGACTTTTGAGCCACCCATATTTTTTAAAGAAATTATTTTTATTTTTAAAATATTTATTTACGAAATCATAGTTTACAAATAAAAATGTAAAGAAAATAATAATTATAATCTCTACAGAATAAGGGATGACCCAAAATTCAGTTAACTACCGTAAAAGCTTATTCAAATGCTTTAATACGTAATGCACTATGATACATTTTCGTAACGAATCGCTCGAAACAAACACGGTTAAGTAATTTTTGAACCACTCTGCCTGCAGTTTCAAGCATGGAACTGTATTCAGGAGCAATGATTTAGTTTATTTTAATATTATAAAGTGCATAGAGGTTTATTAGAACAATAACTCACGCAATCTGTCTTAATGTACAGTACATATTGTTACGTTAACAACGAATCTTGAGAGATCGCGGTCCACTAGTTTAAAGGTACAGTTTGAAATTAAAATACAGTAAGAAGCCAAGATTAAACTAAACTTTATATAACTACCAATATATTGTAGTTATATTGACATAGTAGTTTTTATTTGCTTCTCGTCCTTATCGAAGTATATATATATATATATTGCGATTTTTTCCAAACAAGAATTTCGGAATTGAAAATTATTTTCTATTTATAAACTATTTTTTATTTAAAAGAATAAACTTTATTTGTATATTTTATTACAATTTTAAGATTGTTATTAAAATTAATTAGTGTTTGATTTCATAAATGATATAGTTCAGTCAGCTTGATGAGCGATGAATTAATTGATTAACAATGATTTTGTTTAATGAAATAACTAATGAAATTATCGAATTAATATAATATTACTGTTTTAAATGATTAATTTTATTAAAGACTAGAGATGAGTAAAAAGCAATTTTTTTTTATTTTTTTAGCTGTTATATATAACAGAGGGAAAGTATGGCGACCAGTCAAAAAACATGACCCCTCTCACCAAAAATTTTTACATTTTGGATTTAGGGAACCTTCAAACGTCGAGAAATAAAAAAGAATACGGGTTATTTTTCTGTATGTACGAGTGTATGTACGAGAGTCTTTTTGTATGGCTATGAGTGTGGAGCACGATTTTTTTCGCCCAGTTTAAAGCTCAATAACTCTTGTGCCTTTTGTCGAAAATTTCTGAAATTTTGCAAGGAAGTTTATGTTTTAGTGGCATTGACGCTATTAAATTTTGGAGGTTAAAGCTCCAGTGGATGGAGAGATACAGGAGCGTCACGTATCATATCTCGAATGGGATCGAACTTAAGAAAGATTTTACACGTTAAGTTTTTTTTTATAAAACTCATCTCTACTCTCAAAATTAAGCTTTTTGCCAATTTATAATAATTCTTTAATATAAAATTTTTAAAATATTTCATAACAGATGGCGCTACATACAATTTTACCTTTCTTTGCCGGGAAAGTTATGCAACTGCTTGCTGTATTTTGATATTAATTTTATCATTTTTTATTCAAATTTTTAGAGATATTTTAGAGTAGAGTATAAGCTTATACACTAGAATATGCCTATAAATTTATCAGAGAATATTTAATCAACAGTTTGCTGAGATTTTAATAAACGAACTGCATTCTAAGAGTCACAACTCCCACATAAATCGAAAGTAAATTTTCAGAAATGATAAAAATATAATACAAAAATAGAAAACGTACGTTTCTATTAAATAATTAGAACTAAAATTACTAGAAAATAATTGGGGTAAATTTCTATCTAAAAAAGGACCTCTCCCTTAAAAAAGTTTGCAATGAACTCTATGTCAAGTATATACAAGGCTGGACTTATATGCTATAGCTTAATGCCACAAGTTTAAGAGGCCCTTCTCTATCAGCAATTAATAATACACGTGAAAATGCGAGGCCCTAAACTATAGACTTATAACACGATACCCTAAGTTGCAGTTTGTTTAGGTTATGTGCAAATCCAACCCTGACTATATGTATTTTATATATATACATATATATATAATTTATAAATTTTTAATAATAAAATTAACTATTTAAATATTTAAATGCCCATTTTTAAAATGTTCTTATGCAATTTTAAAGTATATAAAATAATTTTTATGACTCAAATTTCTTGCATGTTTACGTACACAAGAGGGATGAACATCCGTAAGGTGATAAAGGGTAACAACACAAAGTGTACTGTAGATTGTATGGTGATAAATAGCACGACATATTGTGATTTTTTCATAAAATAAAAATAATAATAATAATTTTTCCCTTAAAATTTTAAAAAATATTATTTTACATTCCCAAAATTAAATGACGTTGCTCGAATGGTGGATTAACAGTTGAAAGATAAAGACAGAGAAGACATAGATGATGACACAATATTCACTTTATAATGGGGAAAGTAGTAAAAAGTCGAACAATTTTCTTATCTCGAAAGTGTCATTCACAATGATGGAGATATTAGAAAAGAAATAGAAGCTATAATTGGAAAACTGCTAATGTCTTTCACAAAATAAATTATGTCAATCAAAACGCTTAAATATTAAGACCAAAAAAATCAATATCCCTGCATATTTTTCAAACCGAAAAAAAAGGTTGGAAGAGAAGTGAAAACGTTGAAGAATAATTGTCCGAAGAAGATTAGAAAATAACCTTGTAGGCAATGTGTAAAGGAAAACATTTCGCACGAGAAATAGGAGAAATCACACAAAGGAACCACAGTGGAAACGATAATTAACGCCTTGAATCATAGTTTACAAATAAAAATGTAAAGAAAATAATAATTATAATCTCTACAGAATAAGGGATGACCCAAAATTCAGTTAACTACCGTAAAAGCTTATTCAAATGCTTTAATACGTAATGCACTATGATACATTTTCGTAACGAATCGCTCGAAACAAACACGGTTAAGTAATTTTTGAACCACTCTGCCTGCAGTTTCAAGCATGGAACTGTATTCAGGAGCAATGATTTAGTTTATTTTAATATTATAAAGTGCATAGAGGTTTATTAGAACAATAATTCACGCAATCTGTCTTAATGTACAGTACATATTGTTACGTTAACAACGAATCTTGAGAGATCGCGGTCCACTAGTTTAAAGGTACAGTTTGAAATTAAAATACAGTAAGAAGCCAAGATTAAACTAAACTTTATATAACTACCAATATATTGTAGTTATATTGACATAGTAGTTTTTATTTGCTTCTCGTCCTTATCGAAGT
>NW_019384337.1:1030592-1036250 GCF_000671375.1 Centruroides sculpturatus | reverse complement strand
TGTCATGATTATTTGAGACTAAAATTTATATTCATAACGTTTGGTGAAATATATATTAAAAGGATGAAAATGGTCAGCAACAATCATTGCACTTCAGATTTTTCTTCAATAGTAGAGTGTATATATGCTAATAGTTCCTGGCTTACAACAGGATTTGACTTGTGATAGAAGTTCCAGAATGAAACTCCTATCATAAGTCAAGTCCTGTCAAAATTGATCATAATGGTTGTCAAATTTGTCATAAATAAAACAAAAAATAAGGTGACAATGAAATATGATCTCAAGGTTGCTTGTAAGTCTTTACTTGTATAACATCACATATACAGTACAGTGTAATTAGTTACTCTGTGTATATATGGTGATATATTTTGATGCTGTTTAAGTATATCACACATCAAATCAAAGATGAATATTTTAACTAGTTAATTATAATATTTTATTAACAATGATTCATGAACAGATAAAGGTAGTCAAATGAAATCAATACTTCTTCAACACAATTTCTGATTTTATTTTTATTGTTAAATTTTATTTATTTAATTTACTATTAATAAACTTTAATCTTATATAATATCAAAATTAAAATGATAATTTCAGATTGGGTAGCTCCAAAGAAAGAAAGTTTGTTTTTGGTTTTGAAGAACTAATGACACAAACCCAAGTTACAGAATAAACCCAGATAAATTTATCAGAGTTTGCTTTATAGAGCTTATGCATTTATTGAAAGCTTTCGTGAAACCTTCAGAGACAGGTGAGAAAACATATGCACCATGAAACAAAGTTTAGAAGACCAAACCCAATAATCTAATGAGATAACAAGTCCTTCATTCATGACATGCTCACATCTCCAAGTCAATCCAAGCATGTCTGATGATAATAAACTTGAGCATTTGATGAAAGGAATCACAGAGAACTTATTTAATGTTCATATCACAGAGAACGTTTACAATTTAATGTTCATATCACTACTGACATTGCTACAACAGCTGCTTTTACTACTACTTGTCAGGCCTAGCTGATGCCATAGGGTTAACTGACCATGATCATTCTGCTCTCTCCAAAATGTAGCAGTTTCAATTCTAGATATGAAAACTGGCAATGTGGTTGTCAGGAGCGTGCTGTGACATTTGATGATAGGGAAGCTGTGTTTTTGTAACAGGCCGACTTCCAGGAACAATCAGTCAGTGATGGTCTAGGGTCCATTCGTATTCGTTTGTTCAATAAGCCAGTAAAAACCGTAGACTTCTCTAAATGTATTTTTAATTAATAGATTATCTAACGCACTTAATAAATAAGCAAGTTCAATATAATTAACTCTGTTATAATAGATTTAATAGATTCTCTACACCCTTTAAATGCCAATTCTCGCTTTGATAACATCTACTAATTAAAATATATCTATTAGCCATAACTATCTTGTTATAATTTTCAATATTTATTTTATACTAGCTGCAAGGACCCACTTTGCTGGGTTTTTATTTGTATGTAATATAGTTTTTTTTATATATAAAAGACTGTTTTTCTAAGTAATCTAGATTGAATTAACCCGTCGGCACGCGCCTAGTGCCGATTAGGCACTAATCAATTTTTAATAAGTGTAAAAATTCCAACTGTTTAAAAAATCTGAAAAAATTACTATCACCACCTGACTAATTTTTCTTTAATTTTACTATGTGCAATTCAGTTTTTGCTTAAAGCATTTCATTATTTTTATTTAATAATTGGTGTCAAATTGACACTATGATGTGTATGATCTTGGATTTAAATTTTCAAATTTCCCACCAGTTGCTGTTACTAAAAATAGATGCAGCAACAGCACATGCTTATTCACTTATAATCGCATTATTTTAAAGCAAATAACTTCTAACAAACTCAGATTTGACCCAGAAATAATTCAATTTTTTCTACTGGTATTTTTTAATCATTTTATAAAGTTTTATGACACCATGCACCATATAATTTTTGTATTTTTCTAATTTTATGAATATAAAAATGCAAGCAACTGTAATATGTACTGTATATCTGTGCAGATAAGACGATAGTTGAATCATAAAAAAAAAAAAGCCCCCAAAATCCAGGGTCGTCTTATAGGACAGATACAAAAAAAAAAAAAATTAGATTAAAATTAAATTAAATTAAAACCATTATAAAATAAAACAAATCACACTCACTAATGTATTTAAATAACCCATATGATGTTTTCGTGAATAGTCAAGATCATTACCCAAATGCCCAAATCAGTGTGAATGTTTGCAATAATTGCAAGGCAGTACTGTCAGATGCAAGAAAATAGAATTTGTTCATTCGAAAAATTATTAATCGGACATAATTCCGTATATGCTATGCAGTATTATTATCTAGATGATGATTGCTGATCTAAACTAAATTCATAGGCTGTTGATAGTTTGGGGTCATCTTATAGGACAGATATATGCTAAAACTATAAAACTGACAAAAATTTATACCTCGTCTTATCTGAAGGTTGTCTTATCTGCGCAGATATACGGTAAATTAAAGAATTTTTGTTTATTAACAGCATCTAGACATATTTGTATCGAGCAGATACATGGCGGTTTTTTATTGAATTTCTTAAAAATAAAACAGTTGAAGTGCAGACTTTTTAGTATTTCTCAACTGATATGTTCTGAAGTGATTCCCACAGTAGTTTTCAAGTTTATGACCTTTTTAGAGAAATTTTATGAAAACCAATACCTTTTCATCGCCTGCAGTAAATTCTCTCACAGCGTGAGTCCTGTACTCTTGCAATTGTTATGTGCAACAATGCAAGAGTAATTTAATAAAATAACTATGTAGAATATTTAACCTTTACCACAAAGCTATACATTATATCTTTTTCTCCTGGTTTCAATGACAGGACCAATCCCAATACATTTCAAATAAATCATTGCAGCTTTTTTTTGACAACACGATTTTCTTGCTTCGGTGTTATTACCCTGCTGTCTTGCAATCATTTGTATGATAAGAAATCTAATACTTTCAATTTTGCAACAATTAAAATTTATGTTCATAATGTAGCAATACCATTTAGTAATTGTGACCCAAACATTTATTTAGTAATTTTATAAATATATTTTTTTTAAATTATTAAATATAAAATTATAGAATTCATTACTGGCAATTCTAGTTGTCAAATTTGAAACAAAACATTCCCCTGAGTGTAAGAAAACAATTTGTTAGTTATTTAACCATTACTGACAGAGAAGGGAGTTTTTGAAAACAAAGTAATAAAATTAGCAGTTTATTTATTGTACTTCACAGTGGGGACCAGCAGAGTCTATTACTTTCCCTAGAGAAAATAAATAAAGCTTCACTACTCTGAAATTGAAAAATAATACAATCCTGTGAAATTTAACAAATCTGATATCAATAAGATAAAGTTGAAATTATTTATAGTGAGATGATATTTAATAAGTTTAGTTCTTTGCATTTACAGATCAAATTACAGAAAATATAAATAAAAATCTCAGTTTTTTAAACCCGCAAGTATTTTATACTTTTATAGTAGAGAAAATGTAGAAATTGAAAATATAAATCATAGTCGAGCATATATATCAGTAAAAATATAAAAATTGCATTAAAATAACACTCTGATGAACATCTCAAATGAAAAAGTAATTGAATAGAGTCCCGCTGTCATACTGATTAATGTGCCACAGTAATTAATCTATTCTGAGCAAGTCGCGTTGTATCAAATAAAATAATTTATAAAAATTAAAATAATAAATATGTATATAAAATAATTGACTATATCTGTTTGCAATAATATTGTAAAACATGCTGCACTTATAGTTTAGCATTTCCGATAATATTTAATTAATTTTTGAATTTTATTGTATTTTATATATAAAAATCTAAGAAAAACATAAATGTGTAAAACTTAATAAAAAAAAAAATATCTGCAACTTCAGACAGTACAAAGATATCAGAATCCATCAAAAAAAGTTAGTTAATAATAATTAAAATGGAAGAAAAAAAAAGTAAAATCTTCAAGCTAATGAAATTTCTGTTGTAAAAAGTAAGGTATGCACCCGTCTCTCCACTTTGTGTAACCAATGCGGCCGAGGTTGAAATAAGAGCCTAAACTCCAGTAGAAGTAAAAACACACATCAGCGTGTGTCTAGGCAATAAACTTGAATGAGAGCAAAGATGAAATATGACACCTCGTAATTTAAGCTAATTACCTTCTAATATTAAAAAATTAAAATCTTCAATTATAATAAAATTAAAATTTTTTGACTGAATTCAACTAGAAAAATATACGTACTGTACATTCTCCAACCATGGCTATGAATATGGAAAAAATCATAGATTTACAAGAGCAAGATCAAAGAATTGTGCCTCAACGAGAGAGATGTAAATGCATTACCTTCAGTCTGGAAATACATTGTTGATAAAC
Organism: Centruroides sculpturatus; assembly: GCF_000671375.1. Taxonomy (NCBI): domain Eukaryota; kingdom Metazoa; phylum Arthropoda; class Arachnida; order Scorpiones; family Buthidae; genus Centruroides; species Centruroides sculpturatus. The sequence continues at coordinate 1,031,833 of NW_019384337.1, read as the reverse complement.
TATGTATATCGTTAACTATGTATATTTTTTAAGTTTATTTTTATTTATTGTTAACCTCACATTTTCCATAAGTTATTTATTTAACTCGTTTCAATTTAAATTTGTATTTATAATTCTCAAAAGTTAAAATTTAAATTGAATGTTCTATCTGTGGAACAGTTTCTAAAAACAGTTTTAAGAAACCTGATGATGGCCTATAGGGGTAAAAATGTTAGTAATTAAAAATTTTCTCTCAAAAAATGCATAGGTGCGATTGTAAATTTGTAACTTACTCTCTGCCGAGCACGTCTGAACTGTAAAACTATTTAATGTTGAATGTCTTTAGAGACTGTTTAGACATTTTAATTTTCTGTTAAACATCTTTAAAACCTAATTATTGTAGATTTACATCTCATATTAGAAATGTGTAAAAAGAAAATTGGAAACAAATTTATTATTATTCTAATATTGTTATATCATAAATACAAGCAGTGGCATACTCACAAGAGGGCCAATAGGCCCTGGCACCCTCCAAACAGGAAAATAAATACTAAAAAATTTTCCAAAAATCTTTTTCTTAAATAAAATTTATTTTTTATTTATACTGTATCATGTTTTCCATTTCTACACTACTTAAGAATTAGTGATTACATAAGGTGGGAATTTTATTGTATTTGCATTAAAAATTTTAGTCAAAGTCTACCTAGGTAGTCCCAATGGTTGCACTTCCGACTGTTCGTGTTCCTGACGGACTCCTCCTGGAGGGGGCCGCCAGCAGGCCGTCGAGTGTTTAACGTCACTAGTTATTGATTCACGGTAGTTCTTAAAGAAAAAAAAAGTCTACTAAAAATATAGTTAATCTAATCTAACGTAACTGCTGCCATTGGGACTACCTAGGGTAACATTAACCAAATTTTTTTGGCACTTGTACAGATTAACGGGTATGGCTATTTGAGAGGTTTACTTCCATAAAATTAACTAAATCTAGACTAATTTCAATCGAATATTTCCAAAACACGTATAATTTGTTGAAATGATTGATATAAAATATGCTATGAACAAAAAATTGTCGGAATACTTATCGAGTGTACCCGTTCGAAGACGCCATTGCTTAAGCTTGTTTTCGTCGCGGAACGGCACATTCTTCGTACGCGTCCGCTTCCAATGTGTCGGTGCTATTCGGTCACGTGACTACTCATCTCTGACGTGTTCCTGATAACTTATTCTTTTTGCGAAGAATTCACTGAACTTTAGAGACATCA
>NW_019384337.1:1025942-1029521 GCF_000671375.1 Centruroides sculpturatus | reverse complement strand
ATATTATCATGTCCAGCAGCCTTTTTATTATTTAATTTTGCCACAGTCCAGGCTATCTCTTCAATTTGGAATTCCGGAGTGTTATCGGTGTTTATATCCTCAGTAATATTCTCCCGTATTCTGTGATGGTGTTCCGTTTCCGAGCTCTCAGAATCTGGAAGGCAAAAGGAGTCCATTCTTTTGTTAGCAGCTTCTACAAAGTTCTGCCCGATATTAGTAGCATGAAGAATTTGTGTAGTTCTCAATTTATTGGTGCATAGACGGGTAATAAATCCCCATGGGTTGCGTCCTGCTTGTTCGCAAAATTCTTTCCAAGATTGTAATTTTGCCAATTTGATGGCGTTTTTGTATGCTCTTAGATGATTAAGGTAATTTTTCTTATGTTCAGATCGATTAGGTTCACAGTGGCAACCCTGGAAGGTTTTCCTCAACCTAGTATTTTTTGCTCGGAGTTCTCTCAACTCTTCGTTCCACCACGGTACCGTTTTTTTTTTGTTGTTGGTATACGTAGGTATATACTTTTTGCAGGCATTATTTATAATATCGATGGAGCTATCAATCGCATGAGCTGCCGTTATTGGATCATCCCTATCACATATAGGTAGGTATGTTTGCAAATATGTCTGTAGACCTTCCCAATTTGCCTTTTTTAAATTGTATTTAAGTCTGGGGTGTTTATAATTGTTCTCATCATCATTGGATATGTAAAAAGAGATCATTGCATGATCATCAATGGATTCATCCATAATGCTCCAACCCTTTATCGAACTGAAACATTCCAGCGAACAAGCAGTTACATCCACCCAACTTTCCCCTCTGCTGGATACAAAAGTTGGAGGAGATGTTGGGTTATTCACAATCTGCAGCCCATTCCTAGCAAAAAATTCTTCCCAATGTTTGCCACGGTCGTCCAATCTTTCTCCTCCCCAGCAAGGAGAGTGTGAATTGGTGTCACCAGCAACTATAAAATATGTGTTATTAAAAGTATCAATTATACTCTGCATGTTTGTAAGGAAGTTTTCTATGTTATAATCTTTGGGACAATAAAAGTTTATAAACAGGTACCTATGCCCATTAATAACAATTTCCGTACAGGTGGTGTATTTATTGCTTATGTTGCTGTGATGTAGAATTGAGAGATCGTTGTGTGGGGCAATAGAGACAGCCCAGGGATATTCATAAGTACCTGTTAAAGATGTGCAGGTTTTGGGTAGGTTTGCTGGTTTTGATTTAATACAGTACGGTTCTTGTAAAAGGATAAAATCGAAATTATTTATTACAGAGACAAGTATAGATGTTGAAGCAATTCTTCTTCCGACGTTGTATTGCAGAAAACGGATGCATTTATTAGTACGACGTTCCATAATCAGTTCTTTGTATAATGTTGTTCTTAATTTTATTATATACTTTGCAAATACTGTCTCTGGCATTGTGTCCACAATTTGACGGATTATCGTGCTTGCAATTGCAACATACCGCAGGTTTGTTTTTATTGGTGCAATCTTTGAAATTATGTTGACCAGCACAGTGACTACATGTTGACGCTTCTTGACTGCATGAAGTCGAGGAATGCCCAAAGCGACAACAACGGAAGCATTGTAGAACAGGGTAAAAGTCAGAAATGCGGCACTTGGACCATTGTACAGATATCTTTTCAATTTTTAGTAAATGTAGTCTTAATTTTGGTGTAGCTTGAATTACCCAATTATTGTAATATTTTCCTCTTTTGCCCATTCTAAATTTAACTCTAAAGTTATCTATGAATTCTACTTCGGAATAAATCTCACCGATGCGGTCATTTTGATCATATATGCAACGTGATAGTTCTTCTCTTGTTATTTCTGAAGGTACAGAATAAATAACCAGATGTGGAAGTTTCTTCTTAGGCTTCTTTATTATGATATTTGGTACTTCCTTAACTATGAATTGTTCAAATCGATCTGCTTCCTCCTTATTTCCTATTTCTACCGCAACACCTCCACCTCCTATATTCCTAATCTTATCTATTCCAATACCCAGTTGTGTAGGTTTTACTCTATCATATAATATTTGTCTTAAATCATATGAGGTTATTTTTTCATCAGTGCTATACAGTAAAAATACTTCCATTTGTTTATTCAGTAGTTTAGTTTGTTTCCCATTGTTCAAGCGGTCGGATTTAAGAACCTCGCTATAAGTTTTCGTAGTATGAATATCATGATGTTCCATCAGATGACAATGGTTTTCTATCTTTTCCATTTTTTCCTGTAAGCGTTTTTGATTATTTAGTATCTCATTTATTGCACTATCATCCATCCTATTTACGTGACATTTAGGTGACACTCAGAGCAAAGAGCAATTAGATCATTGTACTTTTCCAATGACAATGGACAAGATAAGTTATTTAAGCCATTAAGTTGTTTTGTCAACATTGTACATTTTGCCATTTTAAAGTCAACGATCAATAGTTATGATCAATGTGGCTTGTTCTAAAAAATATTTTACGTAATTCATTCTGCCTTATATTGAATTCAACAATGTCTGTCCATTTAAAAGTTTTTCCCTCATTGTCAATTCAAATAGAATGTACTGTAAGGTTATCACTAAACTTTATAAAGTTTAAAAAATCATAATAACCTAAAGAGTGCACTATATAAGACTTTCTCTTTCTTGCTAGAAACAAAGACTCACTTCATCTAAGTGTTTCAACTGCAAAACAATGTCATGACACAATAAAATTCTAATTTTGTCCACCACAACCATCAGCATATAAATTGGCAGTGTGGACCTTCCTTAATACGAGTATTAATTTTTCAATAAGACAAAATACATTAAATGTGGTAGTCATGTGACTGGAAAAATATGGCTGCTCAGTATTTTACCTTGAAACATTTTCCTCTGGTCGAGTCTCATTTCACTGAATCAGAGTATGCAGAAAGAGAATTTCACATAATCTCCAAGTAATTTTGCAACAAAGAGGCCTAAGTCTAGATACGTCTTTAAAATCATTTAAAAACACAGTGTTTATGGCATTGCTTAAGAAACGTTCATAAGTTATAATATCAGATATTTGAGAAACACCCAGTGTTTATCATTTCATAGAATACAAACGGTGTTACATAGAGATACTCTGCTCCATCACAACACGAAGGACATAGGCTTATATTTAAAGGCATATCATTTTAGCCAAATTTTGAGATACACCTTTACGTATTTTCACTGACAATATATCATATATATGTATCTGTACCAAACATCTACATCATACAAATACACTGAAAAAAAATTAGTAAATACTCAGAACTCACCCACAAAATAAAGCATCTGTGGACAATGATAAAGTACTTATCCATTCTCCTATTTTAATACAAAATTAATAGATCTATCGTGTACAGGCATCATGTCAAATACACTACAAAAAAGTCTAGAAACATTAGGACTGCACAACAACACATTACAAAAAGCAGCTGTACTAAACACATCACATAGGCAGAAATTATTAAATACAGATAAGATACATAAAATACATTTTAAAGGTGTATATTTTGCAAGAAATTATGAACCTATGACATATACAAGTTTGCAAACTGTAATTCATAC
>NW_019384337.1:991102-1019761 GCF_000671375.1 Centruroides sculpturatus | reverse complement strand
CTTCGTACGCGTCCGCTTCCAATGTGTCGGTGCTATTCGGTCACGTGACTACTCATCTCTGACGTGTTCCTGATAACTTATTCTTTTTGCGAAGAATTCACTGAACTTTAGAGACATCATTAACAGAAATATTAAAACTTCATTCCATTCTAAATATGGATTAAAATCAACATATAATAACGTATGATAATGCGATAAATAACTAATAATTCTGTTCTACTTTTCAATGGTCTAATCTCTCATGTCGTAAACAAAATTGTATAATATTTATTTACATCGACATTAGACATCTTATGTTGCATCTGATTAATATTTATCATCATTATAATATATATCATGATAGAATTGTTGTCGTTAGCGAGTGGTTTTTCCTTTGCTGCTTCATATAGTCAATAATAATAATAAGTCGTTTTTAATCATAATATACTATAGATTTTTTATTGTAATCTATCACATGATGTCTCTAAAGTTCAGTGAATTCTTCGCAAAAAGAATAAGTTATCAGGAACACGTCAGAGATGAGTAGTCACGTGACCGAATAGCACCGACACATTGGAAGCGGACGCGTACGAAGAATGTGCCGTTCCGCGACGAAAACAAGCTTAAGCAATGGCGTCTTCGAACGGGTACACTCGATAAGTATTCCGACAATTTTTTGTTCATAGCATATTTTATATCGATCATTTCAACAAATTATACGTGTTTTGGAAATATTCGATTGAAATTAGTCTAGATTTAGTTAATTTTATAGAAGTAAATCTCTCAAATAGCCGTACCCGTTAATCTGTACAAGTGCCATTTTTTTATCCATTTAACTCGAATCCCCCAACATTAAATCCTGAGTGAACCACTGAAGACAAGGGTAAGATTGCAGATGTGAATGACACTGTTGGGATCTTAACAGAGCTGTAGAGCATGTCAAAAGGGTCACATGTAGAGGTATGGTTCCTTTGACTTTTTTGCTCCTATGGGAAGCTCTACAGCTCTGTTAAGGTCCCAAAATGTATCATTCAGAGCTTGAATTAAGCCCAACCGTCTCTGAATTGAGTCAAATTATGGCCTTAATAAGGTAGAAAGCACATAAGCACTTAGCATTTAAACACATTTTTACGAAAAACAAAATCACTTTACCTTCTTTTGTTCCTTTTTTAATTTTAAATATTCTTCTAATCGTCTCTGTTTATTTTTAATACGTGAGATATTTCTTTTAGGAATAGAAGAATCAGGTTCAGGTTTCTCACTTGTAGCCACATTGTCACTGGATTCCGCCATGTTTGAAATACTTTAAAAGTTGCCAACTCTTCATCATTTTCTAAATTTTTATTCTTTATTTTGTTCTTTTCCATTCTTATCTTCTTCTTTAGAGTTTAAGAACCAAATTTCCATTAAAATTTTTCATATTTAAATAAAAACTATTTGAGTCAAAAATTAAACATTATAATAAAATTATTTGAATAAACCTGATACAATGCATAAGAAATTCATTGAAATTTACATTAATTTAACTGTGAGAAAAATTAGACTGTGAGTCAATTACTTTTAATTTTTCACTCTTTTTGTCTGCGGACACTAACAAGGTTTTTAAATCGTATTCGCCAGGTTCAAAATGGGGGCGGTCGGGTGACATTGTGTTGGGACCCGACATATCTAGAACCCGACCACTTCCAAAAAATTCTTGGAGTTTTTCGACCGCCCGGATTCAATCTCCAGTGTTAGGCTGAAACCTTAATCCTTGATTTTACTTGCAAGTTTATTTAGCGGCTACGGTGCACGATAGCAACGATTACTGTGGAAATAATCCCGAAACATCTCTCTAAAAGCTCGTCGCACCGCCAAGGAAACAGTTAAATTAAGGGGAGGAATTTACGAAAAGTTCATTATTGTAAACGATTGAGAGGGAAGGGGTCGAGGCATTGTCTACGCAGATTTTTTTAGCGTTATTAAGATTTCGCGCAACATATTTTGCTAGAGATGTTACTGTCGGTCGCAGCCAAAGTCATTCTGCAGCTAGACGCTTGTTTTGGGAAATGCTGGGTTAGGATATTACCCAGATTGTGACTACAGTTTGCTTGATGAGCTGGTAGGACTAGTACTTAGTATATGCTTGGAAGTAGTGGGTTATATTCTTGTACAGTACATAATTGCAGTGATTGTAGGTGTAGATTATCAATTTCTTGATATTTTCATTTGTTTGGCTTGGTTTCTTGTAAGAGTCTTGACAGATCATGCAGTCATCGATATGGTGTACGGAGCTATCTATTTTCTTTGTGAAGAATTATATTTACATTTGCCAGATTGCAATAATTTGTGGCAATATAGAAATTAATTGATAAGAGTATTGGTTCGTGCTCTGTTACTGTGACTATATTATTATTTTGATTTGCAGTGTTCCCTGAAGTCCATTCTACTCGCAAATTGGCAGTATTCGTAGTTTATATTTTCCTTGACATTTGTGTTTAAAAATTATCTTCAAGTAAATGTTAAAATGCTAATGGCATTTTTCTACTTTGTACTTTATTGACTATGTATACATTTATTGTATTCTCAGTACTTTTAATGTGTAGAGAACATTTAAATTTGGTATATTTCACTTCTTAATTTATAGCTAATAATGCAGCATTGTATTTAGTACAAATAATAGAGTATTCACATAGGTGTGCACAGAAATTTATTCAAAGGAAAGTCTGTAACCCCCTACTATCTTTAAACCACCTGTCTTAGTGTTACGTAAGTAATTGGCACCTATAGGAAAGTGACCATGCACAGACCATTAAGTTAAATGTGATTTTTGTGCCCTCGTGACAAAATAAATTATTAAAGTAAATTAACAAATAGGTAAGAAGTTCAATTACAAAATGAAAGAGCTTTGCTTATTTAGTACAAAGCAATACTTCGTAAGAAACACTTACAGAAAATATTAAAAAAGTAATAAACATGCACAAAACAACACTGTGCTGCACAAACTTTGCATTAATCTGTATTGTTTTGTGCATAAATGTTTATTACTTTATTAATGTCTTCTTCCCTTTTCTGCTGAACTAAGTATTGTTTTGTACTAAATAAACGATGCTCTTTCATTTTGTAATTGGACTTTTTACCCATTTCTGTTAGTTTTTACTTTAGTTCTTTATTTCACCATTAGGAGCAAAAATCGTGTTTAATGGACTGTGCATGGTCACTTTATTATAGGTGTCAATTTCTTCTGTGGCTCTATGACAATGATTTAAAAATTTTAGAGAGTGTATGGACTTTTTATTCAACCCTATATATATAACATAGACAACCAGATGGCAGAGATAGTAAAGAAATCTTTCTGCCATTCTGAGAAATCCTACTTTAAGTCTGGTTCAGAACCTTCAGGACAGTTTAATCTTAATGTCAGGATCTTTCTTTTGTCCAGCCAAAACCATTTGTGGGCTGGCCTAACCCATAATAGACGTGAAAAAGGCGCACTTAGTATCTAGGATGGAAAGACAAAAAATATCAATTCTTGTAGGCATTTATGGAATGTTAAAAATGGCTTTAATTAATTTATTATAAATTAATGTAAATTTCTGCTGAAAGTACTTTAAAATTATATTGACTACATGATGGTCAAAATTATTTTTTTCTCAAATATTTAGTTCAGTAAATTACAATTATATTAATAATGCTGATATATTTGTATATAAAATGAGTGTTTATTTATTTACAAGAATCATATTGTGCAAATTCTGCATACCCATGCATTCAACTGTGATTTTCATAGATTAATTGAATACTGATATTTGTATATATACAATGATATCAATTAAATTGAATATTAACTATTTAAATAAACCCAAGTCTAACATATTCAAATGCTTAATTATATATGGTTATACTTATAAAGAATTAATATCTAGTAAGAAGAGTAAAATTAAGTAAAATACTTTGCGATAAAAATTTTGCAATAATTTATTATTTGTTTGTTGTCAGACTTATGCCAATTTAAATAGTTATTATTACAATACCAACTTTTGTAATAGAATATCATATTGAAAACTGATTATTTTTATCTTTAAAATTGAAAGCAGTAAAATATGACATGAATTTCAGAACATTTTAAAGTTATGTTTTTAAAATATTTCATTTTAAAGCAAGACAACACAAACAGAATAAATATACAGGAAATTATTTTACAAAATGTGCCAAAAAATTTTACATTGTAATGGGTGGCACGACTGTGAGCATACAGAAATTTTTAACATATACAGTTGTCGATTTACTGAGATTCCATTTTTTGTTTAGTGTACAGGATGCAATTTTTCAGATGCAAATAGAATACAGTAGAGAAATACCTCAATTTACAAATAGATGTGAAGAATTTCTTCTTAACATTACATTTCAAATAAATTTATGTACAGGATGTAGTTTATCTCAGCAATCCGTAGTAAGTTGATGATTAGTCGTATGTGACTTTGATTTATTGGCAATGTCTGAATGAGGTTTACAGATCACATGTTCTACATGTTGTCCATCTAAAACAGCCATCAATACAGCACTGTCATTTGATAATTTGGCTATATCTGGAAGAACAGTGTTCCAAGCTATTCTGTCAGAATGGGGAACTGTGTTTTGATGGCATCCATCATTTATTTCATTGTTTTTTTCTCTAAAATAACGAATAGGTAAGGTTGAGCACGTATCCAATTCATTTGATAATGGAATAGCTTCAGCACTGAATAATTTTGCATGATGATGACAAACCATACCATCTGAACACCTTTGGCAATAAATGTCTTGTGTTAAAGATGATGTTTGCCTTGGAGCTGAATTAAGCACTTGGGCCAATGCAGTTAATGCATTTCTTTGTGGCAAGATAGGAGGAAGAAGTGGATGGTGATCACAGTTAAAACTGGAAGAAGATTGACGGCTGGCATCTGAATGAGTACGAATATGACCTTCTGGAACTACAGCATGATAACCATATGGTGACATCCTCCTCTCATAGGAAGGCACATCAAGATCATCATCAATGGTTTCATAAATATGATCAATGTATGAATGGTATCTATCACTGTGACCCAGCATATGACTATAAGGTGTATGAATTATTCTACCAGGTTGTTGTTCATGTAAATTTGCTGCAACAATAACTTTATCACAATTGTAGTCTTTAGGACACTGTACAATATCTTTATCTAAATCACTTGTCTTTGTCATTGTACTTGTTCTGGTATTTAATTTCTTTTGAGTTCCTTGATTACTTCTCATAGATGTTCTTTCACGTGACAGTCTCTGCTGTAGTGTCATAGAGGGAAGATCTAAAATATAAGAAATTTAAGTAAAAGTTCACTCATCAATTAAAATATAGTGTTTATTTAATAAAAATACCTTGGACAATTGATGTAGGGATGGTTATGTTGCTTGTTGATGGTTGTTCTTTCTGTACATCCATTGCTTGGTGAAGAGACTAATAAATGAATTTATCAATTATAAATAATATATATTCCCAAATATTATCCTTTTAATTTATATTTAAGTTAGTAATCTACACAATAATAAAGAAATAGAATTAAAAGTATCCTGCAAGAAGATTGGCATTAACCTGAAATAAAAATAAATTTTAGAAAGATTGAAAAAACAATTATAAATGTAGCTTTACAGTAAAAAGTGATTATTATTATACTTTTATAAAGTCTTGATATATATTACAAGAAATAGATTATTTTAAAAATTTTATTGTAAGTTCAATTGCTATTTCAAGAAATACAAGTAGAGCAATTATAGTATTTTTGCTGAACAAAAGATTGCATTAGTTTCCAAATTAAAAGCAATTAACAAGCATTGAAATTTTTTAAATTTATAACATATTAGATAAATTGATATATGATATTGTGGCACAAGAAAACAATGAAAACCAAAATTCATTCACATGCAGTATTTTGTTTAAGTAGAATTTACAGAAAATTACAACAGAATGCAGAATTATTTAGAATTGTAATTTATCAATATATTTTAATAAAAGTTAAACATGCAAATTTGCAATTAATGTAAGAATATCGTAATAATTAAAATATGAAGTTTTAAATAAACATTCTAGTAATTTTATTTCATTTATTTTAAAACTAAAATATTTTTAGAAATTGTTATCTTATGTTGTTATTAGAAAAAAAGATTTTAGATTTCCTATTTAGTAGAGAGGAAGCATTCTTTAAACATGACCACATTTAAATATTTTTGAACTTCACATATATATAAAACTCTCATTATGTATAATTGTCACTTGTTCTGTAAACAAATGAGAAGTCTTAATCACTTTAAGGCTGCAGACATTAAATTTTATAAATAGTAAAAATAAACAAGTAATTATTTATTGTGACATCATCACAATGCCAGGCTACAATTTTTAATAATATTTCTAATTTATTTAATTTAAAATATATGCTCTCCGCCTCAAATTAATGCTGTAGTGTCTTGCCCTTATATATCATACTTTTCCATTAACAATAGAGTTGTGCCAGTCATCTATCAAACTCCTTTCAGAGGAAAATGTTTGAATTGAAATAACATGACTTCCAGTTTACGTCAGAAGTTCATATATAATTAATTGGGGCTTCCTGCCTCTAAGCTTTCTGTATCTGGTCTTCTTCTACCTTTCTATACTGTCTATCTCCTCTGCTTCCTTCTTCCCCTCTCCTTTCCTTTACCCTCTTTTCTGCCAGCTAAACACCTTGTGTACAGCCAATGTCTTTCTTGTACGTATGTATCTGGTCTTCCTTTGATGTTTCTAACCCTGTTCTTGAGATTAAGGAAGGATAAACAGACAGATGACAGTGGGAATTTATAAGTCTACAATTTTTTCAAATTGCAGCCCAAAAATAAAATAATGATTAAATCTATCTATGAAATATGTCAGACTTAATCATTGTCTTATGAATTAATTATTAAAAATGAAAATTTTAGATATGGATAAAAATTGTGACTTTTTCAATATAATTATCATCATTCTTTACATCTAAAATATTTAAATAATCTAAGAATAAATTTTATTTTTCATATATATTTTCTGCAAAAATAATTTTACAGTGTGTTTTTCAAATAAGCCGATCCATCTCTTATTTCATTCATTATTGATTATGTGAAGTTGAATTTGTATATTTACCATATTTACAATGAGAAAAGAATACTTTTAAATAAGCAGTTATTATAATTTATTGCCTGATAAATATAAACTGTTAGATCTAGTTTCACTTAAAAAGTTTTTGTAAAGCTTATAAAATATCAGATTTATTGTAATTTATGTTCATAAGTACAAAGTGATTAGAATAAATGTCTATGAACACTACTAAAAAATATTACTATCCCATAATCATTAGAGAGGTTGCGGCCGACGTTTTCATCGCAAAAACGTGTACGGCGGACATTCAGCGTCGTCTTCCTGTAAGCCTATAAGTTTGACAATGGTGTTTGGAACATTGAGCATGATTCCACTGACATTCCACACACCATTGTTAAACTTATAGGCGTACAGGAAGATGACGCTGAATGTCCGATGTATACGTTTTCGCGATGAAAATGTTGGCCGCAACCTCTCTATTATTTATTGCATATTTTTGTCATGATATTTATCTTAATGCATAAAATGATATATTAATTGCTTTTATCATTTACATAACTATAATTTAGTAAAATAAGAAATTTTAATCATAATCAGATACAGAAGTTTTTCAATATTACTATGAATAGTTTAGAATAAATCTGTATAGAGAAGAATTGGTTGCTGTGTTATTAATATACTTTTTACACAATTATTAAATTTTGTCCTATCACTAACATTTTGTTTGGTTGAATTTCATATATAAAACTTTTTTTATCAGCAAATACATAAAATATATTTTGATTTTATGATAAAAAAATTTTGTTAAGGTTTGAGAATTAAATTTACTATGCTTTATTAGAAATCTATAATACATGAAAACATTAACGGATTTAGAAACAATTGTAGAAAAAAGAGTATATAAAATGAAGTTATCATAAAAGAATTCAAAAAGAAATTAAAGAAAGTAAAAATAGAGCCATGCAAAGGATCATGTGCAAAACACAGGGTGCAATACCTGAAAAAAGAGAGCAAACAGAAGAAGAAGTCATAGGGCAAGTACCCACACTGTGTGTTGCTGATGTGGTTGGAGCAGTTGGTGTTCTAGTAGAATGGATGTAGAAACTGGAACAACTGTCCCCAGATTTAGTATTCTTTACACATTCTGGTAGCCACTGTGAACGATGAATAAACTTTTCATATTCTTTTTGTAACTAAAAATAAATAAAATAACTCATTAAAAAGGATGAGCTTTATATTTTCATATCATATTGAATTAATAATTTTTAATTAATAAAGATGAATTTTGTATTATTTTAAAAAATCTAATTATTTACAAAACAGTTATTTCTATAAAAACAGATTTATTTGTTTAAAAACTGTCATATGTAGAGAGCCTAATTTAAAAAAAATTTCATCTTTTATATTTTATTTTATTTTCTTGAAAATACAGTTGAACTTCCTTATCAAACTTCTACATTACAAATTTTTCTATGGGCATTGAAAGTACAGCTAAAATGACTATTTAACAATGTTTAATTTCTAGCCTAAATAATAGTTTTGAAAGTCAGATGATTAAAAGGAAACATCATTTTTTCATATTTTCAATGAAATTCCTGATACTAGAGTTGCCAACTCTGACAAGTCACAATAAAGGATACACACAAAATATATATTAATTCCTTTTTATTATTATTATTATTATCATCAATATCATAAAAAAGAAAAGACCTGTTTTGGAAAAGACCCAAAGCACCGGGACCAGCCATGGCGACTCCCCCAGGGTGAGGCTTGACCATTGCACTTGGGTCTAGCTGACCCCTGCCACTACCCCAAACTGGGGATGAGACATGTAATTTATAGTAGCTAGGGATTGCGTTTGCGCTCTCCTCTCAAAAAAATAAAATGAAAGATTTTTACCTTACTAAACAGTAAAGTTTTAATTTATAAAATTATACTTATTCTGTTTTTTTTGGCAAACTTGGGAAAATTCACGTCATCTTTTATTTTTTCAGCAAATTCTAAACAAATTTCTTTCAAGTTAAAATATATAAAAAGTTCATTTTTCAAAAGTTCAACAGAACACCTATTTCTTTCATTTTGCCATTTAGTTGACATGACACTAAAAATCCTTTCACAGTATGTTGATGTTGCAAGAATTAAAAGGATATATGAAACTGTTTTAAAAAAATATTCAAGCAGTTACGATCAGCACTTTTTTAAAATCAAGTGTCATTTGCTACTTGTTGTTTTGCATCTTGTAAAATGTTCAGAACTTTGAATAAAGTCAAAGTATTTTTCAATTGTTACTTCATCAAAAAGGTCATCCATATTCAAATTCAGCTTTTCTTTTAGCTTCAACAATTTCAACAAATTTCTAATATTTTGGAAATGAATTATTTAAAAGACTTAGAATTGACAATTTGCCAAATGTTGAATTTTCATCAAAGTTAGTGTTTTTCTAAATAAGTAATTGCTGAAGTAATAAATAATCTTTTGAGATTCAGCATTACCTAATTTTTTAAAATGTTGATAAACTTGAAAGCAAAAATATTCCTCATCATATCAAGATTTTAGCTCATTTCTTAATTTGGTCGAAATATTGAAAACATCTGCTGCAAAAGTTTTATTCTTCTCTAGCTTTTCAACAGCTAAGCTAAATATTCGCATTATATGTTGCAAGAATAATAAATAAATTTCAATAATTGGTGTAATTTCTGTAGAATTGTCATCAATTAAAAGCAGTTTGAATAACTGTTTAAAACAATCAGTTGGTCTGCTTAAGAATAAAAACTTAAGGCTTTCCACAAAAGTAAAATTCTTTCAATGCATGACTTCAAAGATCCACCTAGTAATCACAGGCCTTAGAATTTCACTGAATTCTGTTTCTACAAATGAATGAAAAGCTTCTGGAGTTTTCAGTCTCTTTGCTGACATTGAAAAATGGCCATAGATTTTTAGGACAATATGTTTTATGTCCACATTCAAGTTTCCCATAGCACATTTTACTGTATTATGTAAAATGTGAGCATTGCAATTAGCTTTAACAACACCGTTTAATGTAAGGATGTTAGTGTATAAAAAATGCCTTATTCCAAAATTACATTTTGCATTATCTGCACTAAAACAAGAAATTCTTTTCCAATCAAGTTGCAAATTGTCCATAGTATTTTTTAAACATTGGAACGTTCCATCTGCACTTTTATCTGCCTTCTCAAAAAAGTCAATTATATAATTCACTGTATCAAATTCAATATTAAAATATTGAACATACACGTGGAATATTTTCATGTTTTTTTTTATTTGAAGCATCAGTTTCAAGGCAGAACTAGAAGATAACACACTGCTTTTATTCTTATGACAATCTGAATTTTATGCTGTCTTATTACTGAAACACCCATATATCCAATTTTGAAAACACCTTGATAAATACTACACTTTGCTTCTTGTGGATTAGTAATTACTAGTGTTGTAACGAATAGTATATTCGGCCTCAGGCCGAATACCGAATATTCAGCCAAACTATTCGGCTTGATTAAAGCACGTGCGAAAATTGGCGCGCAAACCGCATTATCGCAAGGTTCGCGCACCCTGCTCTCTATTGGTCCGCTGTCACTACGCTTCGTCAATGGCGTTAATTCTTGACAGTTGTAGCGGACAGACAAGAGCGTCATGGCAGTATGTGATAAATGATGATATCAAATGTGGATAACAATGAAATGACCTACACGTGTAAATAACGGAAAAAGAACAGAGAAAGACCGCAAAATGAAAATGTCAAAATAAATATGAAATTGAGTTGATAACATAATCGAACAAGTCGAGGCAGCTTATCGGTGCGAAATTCATGGCCGTCAATGACAAACAATTGTTGTCATAGACTTCGGAAAGCTAAATGCTTGTAATGAAAGTCACTTAGCGTGCACGGGCAAAAGCCCTGGGCCATTCGGGCTACCAAGTTGTCTCGAATCTGTAAAATCATAACTGTGACTTGCACCGACGTCCTATATGTCTCTTTTCTCCGTTATCACCACGCTATGAGTCACGTAATTGTAAAATGAGAAATCTACGACGGAAAAGTGACGAATCGAAAGTATCGTGAGAGTGTATTATGATGTATGCATGGTCATACGTGGACTAGAACGATAGAGGAAAGAGAAAGGGAAGAGCAAAGACGAGCACTTAAAAAGAAGGATAGGCAGGGTCAGACCCTCAGATGTGCGACGATTCTCGAACGAATAGGTGTGTACTGTATTTGGTGCTGATCTTTGTAATTATAAATTGTGAATACATATGACTATTACTATTTTCTTTTTTATTTTGTGCATGTTATAAGTTATAAATAAATATAAACAAACAACACTAACCCGATAACATTAAATATAAATACCAGAATGATTAATTTACTGTGTTTTTGTTATTTCTTACTCCTGTTTTTAGGTATTCGGTATTTGGCCGAATAGTGATTAAATATTCGGTATTCGGCCGAATAGCGAAAAATAGGCTGAATACCGAATAGTAACCGAATATTCGTTACATCACTAGTAATTACTGCCAACCATTCATAATCTTTTCCCAACTTTTGTTATGTGAACACAGTTGCTTGATTTTCTTTCTTGTTGGTTCCATAATTGATTTATGGGTAGAACAGCACTTAATAAAATGAGATGTGACGAGCACAGAAAGTATATGCTTGCATATAATGATTTAACAAAAAGTCACAAGTTAAAAGAGTGAATATTAGATATAGACAGGGATAGTAAGTGCTTTAGAACGAACCAAACAAGTGCAAACATACAATTTCTTTTTTCTTTATTGGTAAAATTCAAAATAAATACAGTATTACTTATTTCTAATAAGGCTATCTTGTTTATAAATTGCAGCAAAGTGTATATGTATTGTATATAGTTAATAATACAATACAAAAGTAAAATATAAAAACATACATACCTTTTCATTTTTCATGCAATGATAGATAAATATAAATAGTCCTTGTAAACTGTTAAATACTGTGAAGATATAAGCCATAATAATTGATTCCTTTCTTAAATATATTACACCAAATATCCATGTTATGGTTAATAGCATAACCAACATTGATGCTCCCCTAATATAATTCCTATAAAAAAAATTTCATAATATGAATAATGTTTAACTGCTTTGACAATTATTATAAAAGTTGTTATAAATGAACTACAAGTGTTTATATCATCTTTTATAACAATTCTGATTTAAAAAAATTAAAATTACATAATATTATTATTATTAATTTATTATTATTACATGCATTCATTTCTACATGTTTTTTATTTCTTTTAAAAGATATTACAGTAATTAAAAATGAAAATATGACATATGAAAGGATGAGTAAACTTTTTTAAATTAATTTATCTTCTAATATAAAGGTTAAACTTGTATTCATGTCATAATTTTACTCATTTATGTGTTTTAAGGATCATACATGAATGAACTACATTTAAATTTACCTAAAAGTTACTCTACATTTAATAAAACTTTTACATTAATATTTTTTGTAATACAGTATACTCTTGCTAATTGAACTAATTATTGTATTGGCAGAGTCATAGCTATGGGGGACTAAAAATGGCTAAACCCCTCAGTAGTTCTCATATATATAAGGTGACCAGACATCCCGCTTTTGGCAGGACAGTCCCAATTTTTAACAATTTGTCCCGTGTCCCAGAGCATTTTAAAAAAAGTCCCGAGTTTTGGAAAGATTAAGTTTTTGTCAATTATGTGTCATAAACTTATGTATTATGTTTAAGATTTGTAAAGATCATTTTGTATCACACGTATCAGTACCAAGGTGTGTGTGAGCATCAAAAATAAAAAATGCTGCACTGGCAAAACACTTTGCGTTCATGGCAAAGATCAACAGAAAATGGTTTGGGGCATGCAGCTGCAGTAATGGAGCAGTGTATGTTCACAGGCTGTCTAAACCAGCAAACATTTTGTTTGTTGCATGGCACAGAGCTCTGGTCTGTCACCACCTTAGAAAGTTAGGGACTAGTGAGGGTAATCACATCGGTTTGCATCATTCTAATTTGTGGTTCTTTTACGAAAATTAATGTTATTAAGAGACATTTGTATTTTAGTTTCATTTTATTTTGTTAAGTGACATTTTCAACTTAATTTATATTATTTATGTGTTCATTTATTTTATTGACCACAACTACATTTTCTGTTATTTATATTTTCATATTTACGTTCTATTTTTATGTTAACTGAGGAAGATTGTTAAAAAAAACAGTCAAAAATGTTTTTATTTTACTAATATCTATTTGCTGGATTATTAAAGGTATGTTTTATTTGGATTTAGTTATCCAGTACGTACATTATATATAAATAGAAGGGATTAGTATATTGGATTATAAAATAAGACATTCTTCCACAATAGATGTGACTGACTTTGGGTTTTTCTAAACAGAATATGCACAAAACACTCCTAAACACTTTTTTCTAACATACTTATAGGGAAGACAGTAGAGGAGGCCTGAAGGGTAAAAACTATGAATGAGGGAATAGCAAATTATACAAGCAAAATAAAAGTGGTTTACACTTTTATTGAAGTTTTTATTTTAATGAAAAGTAAGTCACATAGGACATAGGCTAGGGTCTAGAGTTTACTAAATTGATGGCCCCTGTTCCATGTATATAGTCTGGACATTTATTAATCTGCTACTGCATGCTAGTATTCCATAAATTTTAGAGTTGGTTCAAACATATAGTCACAGCACACCTAAAAACAGGTTTCTCAACTCTAAACATGTGTAATTTTTGTGAATCATATGTAAACAGTACGTCTGTAAAATAAATATTATAGTAAGGTGACCAATAGTCCTCCTTTAGGGAGGACAGTCCTTTTTTTTAAGTTCTGCTCTCCCTTGAAAAGTGTCCTTAATTTCTTAAAAAGATATCTTTATTTATATATACTTACTTAGTATTTGCTAATTTGCTTTGTTCTTTAGTTTTAATTGTAGAATTATGTTTTTTTCGATGGCAGATAATGAAGGCACTGAATCCAAGAAAGAAAAAATTGATCTAAAAATAAAATTAATTTTATAAGTTTTTGAAGTCAATATTTTAATTTATAAATAAGTTTATAAAATAGTTAAAATAACAATTTTATTTCAATTATAAACATAAATGTATTATTATATTTTAAAAAATGAATAATGAAATTATATCATAATACAGTTATTATAAAAATTATTATAAAGATTAAAATTGTATGTTGAAATGAAGAGTATTTATTTTACTACATTAATGTTCATTTTATGCAAATTTTGTTTATACCACAATTTATATATTATTAAATATAATATAGGGTGTGTAAAAAGTTTATAAAAAGTTTAAACTGTAATATATATGAAAGAATTTTTGTTAGCCCACTAACGCAAACACTTAACAAACTAAACACACAATAGATGTTAGAAAAATGTATTTATTTATGCATGATATAACTATATACAGGTTCAATCAACGTTGCCAATCAATTCTGATGGTTTCTCTGACAGTAACCCTAGACCCAATCACCAGCAGAACAATTACAAAATTAGTAAATGACCACAAAACATTGAATCACAATAATACTATCCGTACAATAAACAAGAATGATAATTACAAAATAAAATTCCTATAACTAACCTTTAATACTAAACTTACACTAATATGGAAAAATGAAGATAGGGGATGAGAAGTAGAAAAGATGGTGGCTAGGACAGAACAAAGTCACCTGGGTCCTGTGAACGTATAAGCTCTCATTGTTGTGAAGGGTCACATGGAACTTCTTGCACAAATTAACACTTTACTCTTTTTCTTCTCGTTTCCTGAGGGTTTTGATCACCAATCTGTCAGTCACTTATTTGAAAACTCGCAACTGGTCAAGTTGATATCAAATCCCACACTAACAGTCCAGGAATTTCAGATTTCCTCTTGAAGTTACAACTTTACCTGTATACTAAGGTATTGAACAATTTCATATCCCCTCAGTTCAACCTCTCTCTTTGAACACCAACTCAAAAGTGACTCTTCTTCGCCTTGAATGCCCTCAGGTAACCTCTTACTTATTATACTGATTATTTCTGAAAATGGCCCTCACCTCCAAGGAAGAAGAATTAAGGATATTAGAAAGTTTTAGAAGGTAGAAAGAACAAAACAGGAAAAAAATGTACGAAGAACAAAAAGAAAAGCAGACAATATGGCATACAGTCACAAAACATTCATAAAAAATGAAAAAATTATCAAATGAAATGTAGTTTTCATCATAAATATTGTCAGCACAGGGTTTTGTTGATAGGGAGAAAAAATTAGTTTCAAAAATTACTGATAGGTGACATTGATATACAAAAGACAACAAACAGATGTGCAAATGACAATGAAAATGACCTTCAATACAATTTCTGATTGAGGGATAAATTTCCAAGTGTTTTCAGGTCCTTCTACATTGTTCGAATTGAAAAATGCTATTCTCTTTAGGGTAACATTTATCCATCTGAGCATGCCAAACTCTGCACGTGCAGGCTTTGTTACTCTGCTAAATTGTGTTATATCCTGTGCTGGAGACCATGTCAAACACATGTCTAATAAACATTTTTAAAGTCATTTTCATTGTTGTTTATATCTCTTTTGTGTGTCAATGCCACCTATCATTGATTTTTGGAACCAGTTTTTTCCCTGAACGCCATTACTTAACCTTTAATTCCGGTAACATAGCGTTTAATACAATATCAAACTAATGCTTTCGGCCTTACCCAAGGTCAAGATTCTTATACATTCGATTCTAAACATTCCATTTTTGGAATACAGTTTGTTTAAGAACCTGAAGCAGACCTCAGGTAAGGTCGAAAGCATTCATTCGATATTGTATTAAATGCTATGTTACCAGAATTAAAGGTTAAGTAATGTTGTTCATTGGTATTGATAATTAAACCAGAAGATATTGTTAGTTTTTTCCCGTCAACTGGTGCTAATAATAGTTATCAAGCAAACTGCATTTTATTCCAATAATTCTTCCATTTTTTACAAATGTTTACAAATTGTATGAATTTGAAGTTTTTACAGACTTTTTGCCACCTTGTATATAGTTTTTGATATACTCAAAAGCTCATAAGTAATAATTATATAAATGAATAGGATAATTTATTAATACTGAATTTGAAAATGTGTAAAGTAAAATCTGTCCAAAATGGAACCTGCCTATACAGGAAAAATTCTTCAGAATGGAGCAATTTTCTATATTAAAAAAAAAAAACCTGTTCAAAATAGAAACTTGCCAAACCAGAAAAAAGTATTTGGTGTTATGCAATTCCAATTTATGAAGATTTTACTACATATACAGTATACTGTATATTTTTTTAACATATGTGTTTTATATTCAGAAAATATTCAATGAAATAAAAAGATTTTAACATACAAAATGATCAGAATTAAAGTTCCAACCTTACAACCAAAGTCTTTCTACAGGGGTATCCAACACTTATAGAAAAACATCTGTTAGCCCAACAATTGCAAAACTTGGTAGGTATTAATATAATGATGTAGATCAGTGGTTCCCAAAGTGGGTGCTACCAACCTCTGTAGGAAGGTGAATAAACATAGTGAGGTGAAAAGAAGGAAGGGGGCAGCAGGGGGTGCTGGAGTCAGGGTCCTGACCAAACAATGACCATAGGTGAGGGTTGGGATCACTGACAACCTTTCCCTTTCCTCCATTAAAATGGGTAAGAAGAAACATTATGTTTAATGGTTTCCAATATAGAAAACAATGTACTGCAAGAACACAAAGCATGAGGTTCATAGAAAAATTTTTTCAAGCCTTTCTTACTCAAAGGAAGATGAGTTAAGTAGCATTGGAAGAATGATTGGGTATAAGTTTATGGAACCAAGGGCAGTGACTGAAAAAGTTTGGAAATTACTGATGTAGATGATGATGTAAAAAAAATATTTTTAGCACATGCTGATAAGGGTGTTGGTAGCCATAAAAATCTATCATTTTATATGCATTAACAAAAGTATTAATTAATGTGCATTAGATGAAAAAAAACAAAAATTTATTTTAAATTGTCTCATCTAAATTGGAACATATAGCCACTTTAATCAAGATATAAATTTCAAATATTTATTAAAACTTGCATATAGAATATAAAAATATCTAATAATAATGTCAAAGAAAATCTGAAAATGTATCATAATTAAGTGTTTGCCATATAAAAAAAAAAAGAAAAAAAAAAAAAAACCCTTTGTATAGTAAGAACCCCCATACAGACTTGTCTCATGTGCTTTCAGGTTTACATTACTGATAGTTAAAAAAAGGAAAAATACATAAAATAAAAATTCTAATTGCAGGCCATTTTTTAGTGTGTGTGTGAAATCTCACAGCATCTCACTAACTAAGTGACACTTGTTCTCATCTGGAAAAGCATTAATTAATTCACTCATTTCTTTGTTTTGCACAAAACACTGGGATCTGCATCAGTCTTCATCTGATATGCTGCTACATGGAAGGAAATTTGCCAATTGCAGATAATTTAAATCCTGTGTGAAAAAGTGCAGATATTGAGGAATTGGCAGGTATTTGCAGGCATCAAAGTTACATTTCACCAGAAGTTTTGCCTTCATAATTTAACAAATTAAATTTTCTTGCTTGTCCATATAGATGCTTTCAATGAGTGTTTTAGTTCCTGGGAGCCAGAGAAAACTTCACAGATATCACTCAAGCTATATTGGGGTGCTGTATTGGACTACTGGTTGACTTATAATACTGTATGTATGTGCAAGAACATTTCCATCTTGTGACAGACTGTTCAATAAGCTGTCAATGCATCCTGTACAATATAATAGCATCATCCAGTTAGTAAATCAAGGGCACCAAGGAATTCTACCTTTATGAGGGACATTTGTTACATTGTGCTCCTGAAGTGGCATATTTGTACTCCCACCAAGCACTTGAGGGACAACAGGACATGATGCTCAAATGTCTGCATGACATGAATGAATGCTTAGAAATAGCTAAATGCTTAGAAATTTTACTGTATTTAACTTTTTAATCTATATAAGCAAAAAGAAAATAATAATGTAATTATAACAGAAACAAGTATTTCATTTAATGGAAAATCTGCTGTTGTTTATTTAATGATAATTTTTCTATTTGAGATTCATAATTTGTGGCCTTTAAGACTTCTTGAAAGCTTTACGATAAATTATAAAAACCTAACACTTTATAAGCATTCAATGTGGGTACCTTGAAATCATGAGAGTCATGGGTTTACCATTGATGGTATAGGAAATACTTAATAATTAATGGGGTTCTCTATTTTATGCAAATTTCCGCTTACATGAGGAGGTCTTGAAACTTATCAGTCATGCACTGTACTCAAAAGTTTTGTGGGAATGAAAAACTTAATGGTACTTTTTGGTTAATGGGACACCAGCCGATATGTAGAGCAATGGGTAAGATTCAAGCTTTGAATTAAAAGTTTCACACCACCCCCCCAGAATTGTTGACCCTTTGCAAGATATTTGTCTCCAAAGGTCAGTTTTTAACATTTATTAGTCTATGCCTATTCTACATGCTTTACATGTAAATATGCGCCTTGGTGCTTGTTATCACTCACACCTCAGCGCCCAGGTGGGAACAAGTCTCCACACTCCCCTAAAACTATATAACATCAAGTACTCCACGAACAGTCAAGTGGGCTACTCGAAGCTGGCACAGTCGTTTGGGCTAAGTGGTTAAACACAATAGTCTTCTGGCATCCCATTAACCAAAATGTACCAAATGAATTAATATTAAAACTATTTTAAAACATTATTTCAAAGATGTTTTGCAGATAATGAAAAAAATTATAAACTTACCATTACTACTAATATAAGAGGGCCAATAAAACTGAAGATAAAATAATTATCTGCTCTTAACCAGCAATGCTGTTCAGTTCCAAAACTGTAAGGATCCACAGCCGCAGATATTCCAACAATTATTGCAGGTAAAAGATAAGCTATTGCATAATACCATTTAATTCTAGATTTCTCTGATTCAAAAACTTCAACTAATAAAATATAAATATGAAATCCTTCTAAAAGCATCCAAAGAAATGCAGATAGAAAAAAATAATGTAATAATCCAGCCACTATTCCACATAGGATTCTCAAATGAGTTTGATTAATTCCACCAATAAAAATAGTTTCCGCTATCAGAAGACAAATACATAAATTTTTATGAATAGTAATATGATCATTTTTAATTTCCCTAGAAAGAAAAGAAAGTTTAATAAAATTAATCATAATAACAAAAGTATTATAAAGTAGAAATTCTCTCTTTACCTGAATATTTGAAATGCTAGAACTGTAAGTAATAAACATGCTATGGAGATGATGCAACCAATATAAGTAACTACAATTAGTGATGTTTCATTCTTGTAAGATAACTGAAAAGAGTCAATACATTAAAATAAAACAAAATAAAAGCATTTATATATTTATAAAGTTTACTATAATAAATTCTTACTTGTACTGATCTTCTCTTCATGAGAACTGCTGCAAAATTTGTAAGATGATTACATCTGCACACAGTATGAGTTCTATTAAATGTCTGAACCCAACATCCGTTGTCAGACCAAGACCTGAAATAAAGATATTTTTTAATATTCAAAAATAATTCCTGTGCATTTATAATAAAATCAAAATTAATAGTACAGGAACTCTTCGTTAATTTGAACTCAGATATTTAAAAATCCCATTAGTTCGTAACTGTACTATTTGTCCTGGCCGAGAATATAGAAATTTACTTGTTAAGGAATTCGGTTAGTTCAAAAAAATTCAAAGGAAAATTTTGTCCGAACTCATTCATTTAGATCAAAGTGCCTCCATATTATAAGAAAACAATAAACCAAGAACAACTCTAATCTGGTCAACATGGCTTTGCTTTTACAGCAACACATTTTTGCGTGTCACCTTCATGGCCCCCACATTTTACAATGGGGCCCCAGACCAGGATCATTGGTGATTCCTCTCCCCTCCCCTCCCCACTCGAACCGGAGACCTTAGTGGTTTGAGGCAAGAGACCTAATCATTTAGCTGACTTACCACTGTGAGCACTAAAGGGCCTTTTTAGCAAGCCTATATGATAAGGCAGCTAAATGACAAAAAATATTATTTTCTTTTACAAATTAAGCATGCATTTACAAAAGCATAAAAGATTTATTAGAGACAATAGAGGAATTACACTGACAAACACAACATTAAAAACAAAAACAAAATAGTAACCAACACAAGAACTGAAAGAATGACAGGAATTAAATACTGTACTCCAATTAAATCGAACTCAATATTACACAAGAAAATCCAAGCAAAACAAAAAATACAAGCTAGTCATCATACTGGGCTCCCTGACTAGGGTCCGGTCAATCACTACCATATGAGGGCCATGGTCATTAGGGAGGTCACCTTATCCATGGAATAATCTTTTTTCCTCTTATCTCATAAAATATGTCTGAGTTTCAGGATTGCAAGATTGAACTATAAGTAACAGATTGAGATATTTGTAGGGCTCTAGGATACTAGATTTGGGCAACTTACTACTTTTTGAGTTACTTTAAAAATAATTTGAGCTACATTTTGAGAAATTTTGCTTTACTTTTTATGAAACTTATCTGAACAACCTGTGAGGTTCTCACCAAACATGCTGTTTACATGAAGTTTATTTATATTATTATTACAGTAATTATTATTAATTAATTAACAGAAATAACATTCTGTATACATAGGGGCAGATCTAGATTTTTTGGGGCCTAGTGCTTATTGAAGTCCAATGGGGCCCCATTTTCTGTTAGATTAAGAAATCAATTGATTACAATAAAACATAATAATAATGATGATAATTTATAGTAACTACTTTTTATTATATGATAAGGGTTCATTGTTAATGAGAAATTAACTAATGAAAAAGTATTCAAAATTTATGACAATTCAATTTTTGTGGGCCCTTGATACTTGGGAGCCCAGGGCTTAAGCCCTATTAGTCCCTATTAGTCCTTATGTATATCCACCCATGTATACATAGTCATATTCTGTTTGCTTAATAAATTACATCAATTACATGGCATTTGGCATATTGTATAGATATATGTAAATCTTCAATAATTTGAAGTTGCAATTATTTTTTCCCTTGAATTTCAAACTGACAAGGGTTTCCTATATCTGTTNGTTTATAATTTTGATGGCTTTTCTTGATAGCAAACATGTTGAACTTTTATATGATATTAAATTAAAAATTTATATGAAATTTACTTACATGAGAATTTTTTAATATTATAGCAATTGGTTCTGATAATTCAATTAATCCTATGCGACCTAATGATGCTGTAACTATTCTACTGTTTATAACTTGGATCTTTTTATCTTCATTTATAGAATCTGGCATTTCATAATATGAAATCTGATCCATTTTTGGAGAAGGATCTAAAATATTTGCTAATTTTTTATAACTCAGATATATAATTTTGACCATACCTGAAAAAATAAAATATTTGAACATATATTAAAATAAACAATGTACTTAAATTATAAATATTGTAATTATGATATATTTGAAAAAAGTATTCATGAACATCTCACCATTTCTTGCAGAATCTAAAAGAGTTTGTCGAGGAATAAAAATAAAATCTTCTACTTTTGACCAAGGTGTAACAAATATGTAATAGATAGCAATGAAAATGTTATAATGATAATGTACAAAGCAGAATAATAATGAAAATAAACAAATGAGTTGTAATTTATTATTAATTTATAATAATAGGATAGTAATTTATTATAATAAGTTCACTAACCTATTATAATAAATTGTTCAGAATAAGCTAAGATTACACTAAAATTTTATGATAAAAATCATTAATTACATAACCGTGACAAAACAATATCACTGAAACAAATGAAAACAGATAGTGAGAGTGGAATCACTTTCTACTTCATTTTTACTAGCATGATTTTAGCTGTATATAGTAGCTGTATATAGTAGTGTACAAATGCACTTCAAAAGAAATTCATAATGCCAGAACTATTTGATTCAGATACAATTAAACATCATTCATTTTAGCAAGTATTTGGATATAGAGTTCATATACAGGGCATGGCTTTTTTTTTTTAACCTTATCTACCCTGTGAGCACTAGGGTCTTTTTAGCAAGCCTATTATGGGTTTGGCTAGTTGGATGGGTAGTGAAAAACAGGGTTGGACATATCCAAGACAGACTGCTTGCCAAAAAATTCCTAGGATTTTTTGATCTGTCTTGATTCAATTCTGGGATCCTCAAAGTGATGGGCTGCCACCTTAACCGCTTCACCATCCAGCCATATACAGGATGTAGCTGTATATAGTAGTGTATAAATATGTAAATGATTATATAAAACAAATTCCAAAATCTTTCTGGTATTTCAATTTGAAATAAAATTCAAAATGTATTACTTAAATGAAATGATACAAATTTCTTTTAATTACTTTAAAAATATATTACCTTAATTCAAAATCCCAATATACACAACAGGGAAATAAAGATTCAGACTTTGTATCATTGTTTTCATCCTGTNGTAATTTATTATTAATTTATAATAATAGGATAGTAATTTATTATAATAAGTTCACTAACCTATTATAATAAATTGTTCAGAATAAGCTAAGATTACACTAAAATTTTATGATAAAAATCATTAATTACATAACCGTGACAAAACAATATCACTGAAACAAATGAAAACAGATAGTGAGAGTGGAATCACTTTCTACTTCATTTTTACTAGCATGATTTTAGCTGTATATAGTAGCTGTATATAGTAGTGTACAAATGCACTTCAAAAGAAATTCATAATGCCAGAACTATTTGATTCAGATACAATTAAACATCATTCATTTTAGCAAGTATTTGGATATAGAGTTCATATACAGGGCATGGCTTTTTTTTTTTAACCTTATCTACCCTGTGAGCACTAGGGTCTTTTTAGCAAGCCTATTATGGGTTTGGCTAGTTGGATGGGTAGTGAAAAACAGGGTTGGACATATCCAAGACAGACTGCTTGCCAAAAAATTCCTAGGATTTTTTGATCTGTCTTGATTCAATTCTGGGATCCTCAAAGTGATGGGCTGCCACCTTAACCGCTTCACCATCCAGCCATATACAGGATGTAGCTGTATATAGTAGTGTATAAATATGTAAATGATTATATAAAACAAATTCCAAAATCTTTCTGGTATTTCAATTTGAAATAAAATTCAAAATGTATTACTTAAATGAAATGATACAAATTTCTTTTAATTACTTTAAAAATATATTACCTTAATTCAAAATCCCAATATACACAACAGGGAAATAAAGATTCAGACTTTGTATCATTGTTTTCATCCTGTTAAGAATAAATAAAGATTTCATAATATAATTAAATATTTTAATTAATGATTTTGTTTTAATATTGTAATTAAAAAATAAATATTAATATAATTTATTATTATTTAATCAAATCAAAAATATCTATTTGTAACATGTTTACTAATATTGAAATATTACAATGTTGTCTTTTTTGTATTGTTAAAATTCCATATGTAATTTTGATTTTTGTTTAAGTTGTAAAATTTAAATTTTAACATTGTCCATTAACATAAAATATCCATAATAAATCTATTATATTATTTGAGAATGAGAATAAAATAGATAAACTTTTTGGAATGGTCATAGTTTATAATTTTGATGGCTTTTCTTGATAGCAAACATGTTGAACTTTTATATGATATTAAATTAAAAATTTATATGAAATTTACTTACATGAGAATTTTTTAATATTATAGCAATTGGTTCTGATAATTCAATTAATCCTATGCGACCTAATGATGCTGTAACTATTCTACTGTTTATAACTTGGATCTTTTTATCTTCATTTATAGAATCTGGCATTTCATAATATGAAATCTGATCCATTTTTGGAGAAGGATCTAAAATATTTGCTAATTTTTTATAACTCAGATATATAATTTTGACCATACCTGAAAAAATAAAATATTTGAACATATATTAAAATAAACAATGTACTTAAATTATAAATATTGTAATTATGATATATTTGAAAAAAGTATTCATGAACATCTCACCATTTCTTGCAGAATCTAAAAGAGTTTGTCGAGGAATAAAAATAAAATCTTCTACTTTTGACCAAGGTGTAACAAATATGTCATCAGCACTTGGAAGTCTCATACTTGTTACAGAATTAACATTGGAAACAGTAACAGTCATTACTGAAAATTTGAAGGAAAAACAAAAGCTATAACTATGTATTTAAGTATATGTAACTTATTTCAATAAAAATATGCAAAAATAATTATAACAAGCAATTATTTATTGTGACATCATCACAATGCCAGGCTGCAATTTTTTAATTATATTTTTAATTAATTTAAATTAAAATATACGCTCTCCACTTCAAATTAGTAGTGGCTTGCCCCTGTACATCATATTTTTCCTTTAACAATAGTCTTGCCAGTCATCTATCTAACATCTTTCAGAAGAAAAATTTTTGAATTGAAATAACATGACTTCTGGTTTGCATCAGAAGTTCATATATAGTTAATCGGACTCTCCTGCCCCTAGAGTTTCCATATTTGGTTTTGTCTTTTATCTATCTAACTCTGTTCTCAAGATTAAGGAAAGACAGACTGAGTGACAACAGTGGGAATTCATAGTCTTCATTTTTTTTCAAATTGCAGTCCAAAAATTGAAATTATCCATAATATAGAAGAAAATTATTCCTTTTAACTGATTTTCAAAATTTAAAATTGTTTACATAAGTTGTTTCAAATAAAAATAGCAAATTCATAAGAAAATTTTACAAGTTTGAACTGATGATAGTTCTAGGAGAACTGAAAAATGTTTTTTAAATAATTTTTGGTATCCGAAATAGCTAGTTATTGTCTATCTGATTGTCAATATGGTACCAAGTTTCATTAAAGTTAATAAATTATTTTTATGATTTGTCTATTACTTTTTACCAATATCAAAAAAATCTTAGGTGTCTGCTACTGGACAAACATTTTCTAAATCTTTTTCAGAAGTCTATACATCATTAATTAATTAACAGAAATAACATTCTGTATACANATTTTAACATTGTCCATTAACATAAAATATCCATAATAAATCTATTATATTATTTGAGAATGAGAATAAAATAGATAAACTTTTTGGAATGGTCATAGTTTATAATTTTGATGGCTTTTCTTGATAGCAAACATGTTGAACTTTTATATGATATTAAATTAAAAATTTATATGAAATTTACTTACATGAGAATTTTTTAATATTATAGCAATTGGTTCTGATAATTCAATTAATCCTATGCGACCTAATGATGCTGTAACTATTCTACTGTTTATAACTTGGATCTTTTTATCTTCATTTATAGAATCTGGCATTTCATAATATGAAATCTGATCCATTTTTGGAGAAGGATCTAAAATATTTGCTAATTTTTTATAACTCAGATATATAATTTTGACCATACCTGAAAAAATAAAATATTTGAACATATATTAAAATAAACAATGTACTTAAATTATAAATATTGTAATTATGATATATTTGAAAAAAGTATTCATGAACATCTCACCATTTCTTGCAGAATCTAAAAGAGTTTGTCGAGGAATAAAAATAAAATCTTCTACTTTTGACCAAGGTGTAACAAATATGTCATCAGCACTTGGAAGTCTCATACTTGTTACAGAATTAACATTGGAAACAGTAACAGTCATTACTGAAAATTTGAAGGAAAAACAAAAGCTATAACTATGTATTTAAGTATATGTAACTTATTTCAATAAAAATATGCAAAAATAATTATAACAAGCAATTATTTATTGTGACATCATCACAATGCCAGGCTGCAATTTTTTAATTATATTTTTAATTAATTTAAATTAAAATATACGCTCTCCACTTCAAATTAGTAGTGGCTTGCCCCTGTACATCATATTTTTCCTTTAACAATAGTCTTGCCAGTCATCTATCTAACATCTTTCAGAAGAAAAATTTTTGAATTGAAATAACATGACTTCTGGTTTGCATCAGAAGTTCATATATAGTTAATCGGACTCTCCTGCCCCTAGAGTTTCCATATTTGGTTTTGTCTTTTATCTATCTAACTCTGTTCTCAAGATTAAGGAAAGACAGACTGAGTGACAACAGTGGGAATTCATAGTCTTCATTTTTTTTCAAATTGCAGTCCAAAAATTGAAATTATCCATAATATAGAAGAAAATTATCCCTTTTAACTGATTTTCAAAATTTAAAATTGTTTACATAAGTTGTTTCAAATAAAAATAGCAAATTCATAAGAAAATTTTACAAGTTTGAACTGATGATAGTTCTAGGAGAACTGAAAAATGTTTTTTAAATAATTTTTGGTATCCGAAATAGCTAGTTATTGTCTATCTGATTGTCAATATGGTACCAAGTTTCATTAAAGTTAATAAATTATTTTTATGATTTGTCTATTACTTTTTACCAATATCAAAAAAATCTTAGGTGTCTGCTACTGGACAAACATTTTCTAAATCTTTTTCAGAAGTCTATACATCATAATTAACATATTTTGAGTATAGGCTTCTAAACTAAGATTTAAATATTTTATTATTTGAATATATTTTGTAATAATATTTAATTATGAATTTACAATATATTTTTTATAACACTGAATAATGAGTAAATGAATTATACTGTTTTGTTCATGTTTAAAAATTTTAAATAATTCATATATATATTATACCAGTACATAATTTCAATTAGATACATTCAGGATTAAATGAAAATTATTGCTTGTTCACTCTTTAAAATTTAAAACATAAATATAATAAAAGAGAATGCTAGATATACTTTTTTTTGTTATTTTTTATTGGTTTAAATCTAAAGTGAATTTTTATTATATCTTTATTATAATAAATATAGGTTCTTTTCACTAAACATCATTTTTAAAAGTTATATGTAACAATATAACAATAACTCTCTAATATATCATTCATAAACAAATTAAACTTAAAAGGAATTTTAATTTAATTTGTTTTTAATAATATAAAAAATATACTGTATATATTACATAAAAAACCAATTTAATATTTACTTGAAATGTATTACAAATGGATATCTAAATGATAATATATTTTTAAATTTCATTTTACTGTATATACATATATTTGCAATTTCATAAAATTAGGATGTATCTCCATGTATATGTGATATATGTGTGACAA
Organism: Centruroides sculpturatus; assembly: GCF_000671375.1. NCBI lineage: Eukaryota > Metazoa > Arthropoda > Arachnida > Scorpiones > Buthidae > Centruroides > Centruroides sculpturatus. The sequence continues at coordinate 992,406 of NW_019384337.1, read as the reverse complement.
TTTAGACTAACTAGCAGTTAGTCTAAATTGTCTTCTCAAATGACAAATTAAGTTTCAATATATTATAGTAATCCGATACGTAATTGCTCATTGAGATGATGCTGAAATTTTACACATGAATTATATAGAAAATGGAGATCAAGTCTTAATGATTTTGAAATTAAAACAATATATTTAAGTTTAATCAATGCTTTTCTTGCATGATTTTACTAATTTCTTACAGAAATTGATTTCAAATATTCATTTTTGTTATGAAATTTTTAAAATAAAATACAAAGTTAGCAGTTTCAAATTTCCATACAGTTCTTGAGTAATTTTAAACTTTATTAATATTCAGTTATACACACACACACACACACACACACACAGTTATTTGAAATTTCCAATTTTCTAATATATTTGAATTAAACAGATGTTTTTCCATGGAATTGAATAAATTATTTATTTCATTTGATGCTAAAAACTAAATAAGTATCCCAAACTTTGTTTTTTTTAAAAAGACATTTCTATCATTTTCATTTTCCTTATTTTTGTTCCCAGTTTGGCTTTTTACCATATTACTTTAATACAGTGTATTTCTGGCAAATATAAAATTTACTTTTTTTAACAATTATAATATATTAAATACCAAATTTTTTTTATAAATTATGATTTAAATTTGAGAATTTAATATATAAAAATTTTTCTTCTTTATTAATACTTTGATCGGTTTAATTAGGCTAATTATTATCCTTGAATGATATTTAAGTATATTAAAAGTTTTCAAAAGATTTCTATCTTTTATATTACAGAAACAATTGGATATTCATAATGAAATTTTTAAAAATTGTTTTAGAATTTTGAAGAAAGTATAAAATTTTTGTGCATTACTACATGAAAAACACAATTACCAGTAATATTATATCTCTATAATTAAAATATTGAATAACTTTGATTGTAACAAATTAAAATTTAATAGATTACCATAATTAAAAATAAAGTACAGTCGACCCCCTATAACACTATTGATTTTTCCGTTTTATATGAATTCCATGTTGTATGAGTCACTTAGCTTTTACAAATACGTGAGCCGGTCACAGCCCAGCACATGTATTTGTAAAATCTAAATGACTCGTACAACATGGAATTCATATAAAACGGAAAAATCAACAGTGTTATGGGGGGGTCGACTGTATACCATATTTACACACATAAATACATTAACAAAATTGAAGTACTCATAAGCTGATTTATATTTTGTTTGAAAACAGTAAAAATTATTATTAAAATAATATAAATATGCTTAGAATGGCTCAAGATTGGTT